>NC_053028.1:549895759-550142133 GCF_003073215.2 Triticum urartu | reverse complement strand
GGCTAGTATCGGGGGGTATGAACCATAGAGAAGTTGGAATACAGTAGGTTTAACACCAATATAAATAAATAATGAGTTCATTACAGTACCTTAAGTGGTGGTTTGTTTTCTTATACTAACGGAGCTCATGAGATTTTCGGTTGAGTTTTCTATTGGCAAGTTTACAAGTTATGCGTAAAGATCGGATGTTGTGTGGAATTGTGAGCGGATAACAATTTCACACAGGAAACAGCTATGACCATGATTACGCCAAGCTATTTAGGTGAGACTATAGAATACTCAAGCTTGGGGATGCCTGTTGGTGTACAAAAGTAGGGGCTCTCCTTTTGATCCCTTTACTTGTGCACGGGCAGTCAGAGCCGCGCCCGCGGCCACACTTAACAAGGCAGAGGAGGGAGGCCGGGGGGAAACCTAAGCATAAGATAAACAAAGCAACGCCAAGGCCAGGAACACTGAAGAACAAAGGAGCAAGGTGGGCTCCCCGGCAAGGCCCTTGCCGGGGCGACCTCTGCGGCCCCGGCAAGAGCCTTGCCAGGGCAACTTGCCCAATGCCAGCAGAGCGAGCCACCCTTGAGCCTAGGAGTTCCAAACACCGCTGACGACTATGTTGGAACCAAGGCTCGAGAGGCACCTCCGTGGTGACATGCAGATCTTTGTCAAGATCATGAACACGTGAGATCAGATGAGGACCAGAAGACGACGACCCCCGGTGAGATCCTTGCCAGGGACGACCGCGACGCCACGGCAAGACCTTTGTCGGGGGACCAGCAAGACCCTTGCCAAGGACATGAGCAGGGCCACAGCCAGGACAGCGTCTGCCAAAGCTCCACCTCCGTCCCCAAGCAGCTGCTAGCTCAACCAGCTGGGCGGGCACCTGCGTAGCGACAAGCGGCCTCTACACTGACCCAGCAAGCACCTACGTGGTGGCATGCAAGTCTTCCTGAAGGTTGCGCCACCACACCAGCCCAGTAGCCAGCCAACATGGCACCACGACACCTCGTCAGCTCAGACGCGTGTTGAAGCCAGGCGTGGCGGCGACAGCTGGGACGTGCTTCCTTGCCGTCCCCGATAAAGTGAGAGGGACACGTATGCAGCGCATTGAATGCATTTGTCCAACAGTGCCAGAGGATAGACTCATCCACTGTACATCTTTTCCACCTCCTGTGTACCACCATGGCAACCCCTTTTTCTTATAAAAGGAGGCCCGATGCGACCAGGAGGGGGATTTTCAGATCTTTTGGGCAAAGTTGCACCCAATAGCTAGCTCAAGAACACAAGAACACTCAAATACATCCACCAAAGCAGGACTAGGGTATTACGCATCTTTGCGGGCCGAACCTGGGTAAACGATCCGTGTGCTTCCTGTCAGACCCGCTCTTTTCACAACCCCGTGCCCGCCAACCGTAGAAGGGATTCCAGTGATCCCATAGGTGTCGATTTCCCCCGACATCTTTGGCGCGCCAGGTAGGGGCACACAGTTGTGAGAACCTGGTCTGATCAGGGCAACGGCTTCATCGTGGCCGTCGTTCCAAGGAAGAAGACGACCGAGCTTGAGCTCAATTATGATTTCAAACTTTCCGGTGAGAAGAGGTTATGTGACATTAGCTCACTTGATGAATGGAGAACCCAGTCTTATGAGAATGCCAAACTGTTAAAGAAAAAGTTAAAATATGGCATGACAAAAGTATACAACCATCTGCATATGCGATGGACGCCCGTGCAACGACAGAAAAGCTAAGTCATGCAAAACTTTAAGCAATTTCTTTTTATATAAGATTATTGTCCTCGGATGTCATGTCCTATGTGCGGAAAACCTACACGCAAAGGGGCCCTCCTGCTATTGGCAACGCTCTTGCTTTGTTTTGAGTCCGCTCAACAGCTCAAGCAGCCACGTCGAGATCGGCAGGGTAACCTTCCGTAATTGGCAACGCTCTCGATTCTGACTCGAGTCAAGCTCGACAGTTCGAGCGGCCGCATTGAGAGCGGTAAGGCGGTTCACCTGGCAGCAAGCATACCCGGCAGGCTATTGGGGATCCGTCCTCAAGGCGTCGTGGCCTGGGTTACGGGCCGGCAAGCCTACCCGACTAACATAGGGTGGACATGCAAAGGGGGATCAAACAGGACAATAACATGCATCGTTTTTAAAAGTACTGCAGAGTTATATTACATCAATTGTTGCTGCGGTTCTAACTAAAGATATAAATTGTCTTGGTCATGAGCCTGCAGCGGCAATGAGAAACGGGGTGCCTAATCCCGGCGCTGGCCCTCCACCCTCTCGATTCCGCCGATGCGGCTGATGATGGTCTTGATACGCTCCTTGAGCGTCGTGAGGTCCGCATCCTCCGGCAAGCTCTCCAGCATGGCGTCGAAGTCGAGATTGGGGTTACAGTGCGCCACCTTGGTGAGGACCTTGGTCATGGCACCCCGGCAAAGCTTCTGGGCCTCATCGGCTAGAGAGGCCGCCCTACAGGAGCGAAGATGCTCCAGGGCTCCAAGGACACCCTCGAAGAATACGGTCAGCTTGGCGTTGGGACTCACATTGCGCTCCGGGGTGTACCTCATGTTTGGCATCCCCATGGCAGCCAGCTTCGCGGTGATCGTGCCGGTGACGTCTTCGAGGCGGCCGATCCAGCGATTCTCGCCTTCCACAAACTCCTTGTGGTTGGCGGCTTCATTCTTACACAACTGCCTATTGGCCTCTAGATCCGTTGCCAGGGTCTCCTCTCAGGCTTTGGCCCCTGAGAGCATCCCCTCGAGACTCTCCAGCTTCAACTTGAGGTCTTTGATGGAGTTGTTGGCCTCGGAAAGCTGCCCGGACTTGTCGAGGACTGCGCCCTGCGCCTCAACCAGGGCACCATTGAGCATGTCCTTCTCCTTGCACTACAAAAAAATACACTTCCATGATGATACGTGTTTGTCACAGTAGGTCACGTTTTCTGTCATGCATGTACATCCATGACAAATTTATGACAGAATCAAGATAGTCATACATGTGCTGTCGTAGAATTGTTCCATGACATTACCAAAATTATCATCATGAAAGTGTCCACTTCCATGACGATAAATCGTGCATCATAGAAGTGCTTTCGTCAAGGGTGACCAACACGTGGCATCCACCGTAACGGAACGCTGTTAAGCTATCGGGTCCGTTTTTGGATCCGATAACCCGTTAACAGCCCCGACCAATGGGGATTTTCCACGTGTAAAATCATCATTGGCTGGAGAGAACACGTGTCGGCTCGCCGCTGGGACAGATGTCAACCACTCATTGGACCCAAAGCGCCTATGATATGTCGACACGTGGCACGGCCCAACAGAGGCCCATTCCTGTGAAAAGGCCGGCCCGTTTGACTTGGTCAAAAGGTGGCGGCCCGGTCCACGGCAAGCCTGTTAACGGCTTGTTCACATATAGCCCATTTACAGCCCGCTAACCCAGGGCCCGTTTACGGCCTATCCGAATTAGGCCCAGTAGCGTCATCTGGGCCGTCCAATATAATTCCAGCCCGTTTTAACTTCCGGCCCATGTATGGCCCATGACGTCTTTCGGACCCTATGAGGCCCTTAGTAACCCTCGGCCCATTAATGGCCCGTGGTAAAACTGGACCGTAATGAATAGTGTATCACTTTATACCCATTAACGGCCGATTATACCGTTGGGTCGTTTCCAGCCGATGTTATCTTTCAGCCTTCTTAGGGACCATTTATTCTTGGGCTCATTTCGAGCATACATTTACTTTCGGCCCTTTACTGTCATTTTCTGCTTGTGGGCCAAATTCAGCCCGTGGTTACAGTCGGCCCGTTTATGGACCGTTAATACGTTGGGCCGTTTTCATAGCGTCATCAAATACGGCCGATTAACGACAGCCCGTAATGGTCGGCCCATGAACGGACGATTTCAACTCTAGCCCATTTACGGCCATAATGTGGTCTGTTATTGGCCCATGTTTGGCCAACTGATCATACGGCCCGTAGAAGGCCCATTCATGATACGGCCCGTAGAAGACCCATTGTGTCTACGGCCCGTATAATGCCCATTGTTTCTATGCCCCGTAGAAGGCCCATTGTTTCTAAGGCCCTTAGAAGGCCCATTGTTTCTATGGCCCGTAGGAGGCCCATGTTAACTACAGTAAATATGTAGCCCATGGTTAATGTGGCCTAGTTTTAAAAAATAGGCTATTGCGGCCACTAGCAAATCGCGGAAAAAGAACTGCACTGACTACAAGAAAACAAATAAACAAGACAATAAGGAAATAAATAGGCAAGCAACTTACGCTAGGCTATCACGGCTATTACACATATTACATCCACTGGGCATCAAAGTTCTCCACTAGTGCAAATATAGGGAACAAAGCAGCATATAAACGCCGCAGCAAAACAAGTCCAGAACTGAAACCACTTCAGAAGAGCTCAAGAAACAACATCCTAGGTAGCCATAATGCTGGCAAGATGCTTAGCAAGCTTATTAACTTTCTCTTGTTTGGCACTTAAATCCTCCAGCACTTGTTGTTGCACCAGAAAGTATGCATCTGAATTCTGCAGGGACTTCCTCAGTCCTTCGGCTTCCTGTCACATAACATCTAATCGATGTCTTTCAACTTGAAGTTGAGACTCAAGAAGACGAACTGATTCATGCAGCGAGTTCGAAGAGCTGGTGCCAGCAGTAGTAGCCAGTAACTCGAACACTACATCAAGACAGGACTTTGGGGTTGTCTCAGTGTCTTCAACATAGTTTTTATCAGCTTTCTTGGAGACCAACAGGGATGTCTCACTATCTTGAACCTTATTTGCATTACTTCCTGTACCATTGCATAACGGGGTACTCTTCTCCAATATTTTATCCGCATTCTAAAAGAGAAACAAACAAACACATCACAGGTTTACAATTTAGTATATGAAACTCGTTTGGTAAAACAGTTCAGTAGTAAGGTGGACAGGATAACAACATGAAAAAAAACATATATCTATGTAGTATGGTCACTGTATGGTCTATATCATTCTAGTTTATGTTGCCAAATCAAGATAGATACAGTTCGAATCATATCTATTTAAGACAAAGCAGCTTAGACAGAATATAAGTGTGGGAAACTACACGGCAATAACAACACTTGTAAGGTGCATGGCATGAGAATATAACTGTTTATTCAATTGAAACTGAAATCAACATAGAGCAAGTTACAACAGCAAACACGTTAAAGAAACGGGTTTAAAACATACCTGTTGCGCCATTGGAGTTTCAATTGCATCCTTCAAATTTGAAATTAGTTGGTATGAGTAAATACAATGATGCAAGAGTAAAGAAGTATGAACCATAGCTACGGAACCTGACCTGAGAACAATTCTTCTGCTTTAAGTGTTGACTTGGGATTCGGAGTGGTGGTCCTCGTGCTTTGGGCACTGCAGTTGCCTTACTAACTACTCGTGTTTGGGTGCTCTGTGGTGGAGACGGTGATATGTCAACGGGAACTGGGTTACTATCTGCTGGGGTTGGGGTTAGAAGGGGTGTAGCTGGTTCTCTGTCCAACTGGGTAGGGGTACAATCTGTGTGAGTCTGGGTTATGTGTGGTGGGGTTGGTTCTTGGGCAAGTACAACTGTGGTTCTATCTCCATCGACAGGTAGCACGATCTTTTCTGAAGACTGTGTTTTTACTCCCACAGATACTGCCATCACCCCCTCCAATTGAAATGGCTGATAAACAATAAAAGTAATTGAATGTATAGACATTGTAAGATAGACAGGTGCAATGGATAGTAGGGAAGAAAACGGGGCATGAAATAATTCACATTTATGTTGTCTAACCAAACAGAATAGCAGGACATAATTTCACATATATGATGGCTAATTAAACAGGATAGCATGACACAATTTCACATGTATGATGGCTAACTAAACATGATAGAATGACACACTTCAAAATATGATGACTATGTAAACAGGATGACATGATATAACTATATGATGTGTCTATTAAAGTGGTTGGCATGCCATAAATCACAAACATGCCATCGATGGAAACATGATGGCACGATATAATTCACGGATAGAATGACATAATTCAAAATATGATGACTATGTGAATAGGATGAGATGATATAACTATATTATGTCTTTAGAAAATGGGTTGGCATGCCATAATTCAGATACATGTTGTCTATGTAAACATCATGGCATGATATAATTCAAATATATGATTTATATACTAAGGAAGTGAGCTGAGGGCAATCGCATATATGATGTGTCAACTAAGGAGATGGCATTCAATATCGTGTACATGATGTTAAAACTAAGCATTTCAATACAACATATGCATGATATGAGTAATATAACCCTACCAAGTTTGATCATACACCTCAGGGGGATAATAGGATGTTACGCCCACGATGCGGCTATATCTCCCACGTGTCGGAGCACGACTTAGAGGCATAACCGCATTGTAAGCAATGTCACAAGTGGGGTAATCTTCACACAACCCATGTAATGAATAAAGGGAAAGAGATACATAGTTGGCTTACACTCGCCATGTCACACAATAGCATAAATATCATTACATTCATCCAGATACAATCAAGGTCCAACTACGGAACCAAAATAAAGAACAACCCCAAATGCAACAAAGTTCTCGATCGCCCCAACTGGGCTCCACTACTGATCGTCTGGAAAGGAAACGTAGTATCGTCCTGAGTCCTCACCGAACTCCCACTTGAGCTCAGTCGAATCTGTAACATCCCAAATTTTCAATTTGGAATGTTATACATTAGATCATCATGCATATCATATTTTATTTTGCTTTTTGGTTGATCCTAGAAATTCTACGCAACTCAATGACCCACGGAGAGAGTTGGGGATTTCGTTATTTTCATATTTGAGTTCTCTCAAATATTGAGAATAGGATCATTTGGTTTTATTTATTTTATCATCAATTATTTCTATTACAAAAATATGAGAGAGGGAATAAAATGACTTTCCCAAAATAAAGAAATATTGAGGATTTAATAATAAAATAAAATAAGATTTTATTTCGGAGTTTTCGGTGTTTTATTTGAATTTAGGAAAAAAGTGCGTTATTCAAAATTGCATTTAGGGCCCAAATAAATGTTCATCTTGTGCGGCTTGATTTTAGAAGCCCGTGAAAATTTATTTCAGATTTTTTGGAGTCCGTTTAGTATTTATTTTTATTTTTCTTCCGAGCGGAATAATTAAAAAAACGAACCGACTTCGGGCCGTACCCGAGCGGGACACCGCCCGGGGGCAGCCTTTAAATAGCGTCGCCCCGAGCCGCCCCAGCCCATCAGCCCCGCCTCGATCCACGCGCGCTGCCGGAGCCGCCGCCGACGACGACGACGATCCCGCCGCCCGAGGTTCATCGCGCCTCGTTTTCCGTGCCAAAAAAAGGAGAGGAAAAAAATTCAGCGTTCATTATTTTTCTTTTTCTCGGATTAAATCCGTGATTTTTCTGATCGCGATTCCTGATCCGATTTTCGTTTTAGTTTAACTTTTCGCTCGTTTATCGGAATAAGGCGATTCAAGCGCCTAGAGTTTCGTCTCGAAACCCTCTATCCGTTTAACCAACTTAAACAAGTTTTTGTTGCTGTAAAATTTGCCCTAGATCCAGATTACTAGAACGAAGTTGTTTTCTTTCGCCGTTTGTCTTTTGTTGCTTCGTTCGATTTGATTCTTTTTGCCAACCGGAGTTCTTAAGTTGAACCTTCTGGTTAGATCTCTTATTTGAGTTTTACCTGTGCATTAGATGAGTACTTATTGTATGCTTGTTTGTTTGTCTGCGATAGAATATCCGGAGTGCGCCGCCTGTTACTTCGAATCGTTAGGTTTTACGGATCATCAGCAAGGCAAGTAACACTTTGATCATACCTTTTCTACTACCCAGTTTTATTGCATTAGATCAATCCTCACACATTGCATGATTAGGATCTAATTAAATTGTGGGATGGGAAGTAGATGAGGTAGTACCTATTACCTGTTTATTATCAAACCTTTGGGAGTTACTTCTACGTTTGCTTATTATGCCATGCTATGCTAGTAGACATGGATTGGGTGAGTGAAATCCATGACAGATGTGAGATTGTTAATTAATGGTTTATCTAAGATGGCAACTTAAACACACATCTGGGTGGATTGAGGCACCTGGGTATTCCAGGACTTGCCTGTTTTCTTTTGGACCGCCACCCAGGCTCAAAGGGATCATGAGACTATTCATACTAGAAACTTCCGTGTGCAGCCACAAGCTATTATGGGCTCTAGCATAGTTGACTAAGTCGTGCGAACTCTTACAGTGGTAGACTAGCAGATGTAGGGGATGTAGGTGGTATGGTCTACCCAATCGTAAGGTGCTAGCGCTTCTGAAAGACTATGTCTCGGTCATCCGTCTTCTCAAACACCATGTAGTGCGAGAAACCAAATGGAGGCGATCGAGTCTTGTGGGGAAAAGGGTGCAAACCTCTGCAGAGTGTAATAAACTAATCATGGTTAGCCATGTCCCCAGTTATGGACATCTTGAGTATTTAGTACTTGGATTTTCATGTGAATCTCAACATGTTACTTTAATTAATATTGTTGGGTTTTAATGTTGATGCTTAATTGGGATTGAGAATGCTGTCAACCATTCTCAATGTTTAACAACCACCATGATAGTAATTAAATTTTATTCCTTTGAAGTAGGGAAAAATTGGCTTTACGCAAAACTGTAACCATAGAGCTTTCCACCAGCCAAATATGCATATAGTATAGCTGTTTCATTCCATTACTCTCTATGTGTTACCTTGCCAGCATATTCCATGTGCTGACCCGTTTCGGGCTGCAACGTTAATGTTGCAGACTTTTCAGACGACGATTAAGGAGTTTTTAGGTCGTGGTTCTATACTCAGTGATGCCGTTGGAGTTGATGGACTCACTTATCTTCCAAGCCTTCCGCTGTTATCGTTATTAGATGGCCTTAAGCCATACTTATTGTAATAAGTTCTCTTTTGAGACACTCGATGTAATAAGTGTGTGATTGCTACTCTATTATAAATCCTCCGAGTACTGTGTGGTGTCAGCATTACTGATCCAGGGATGACATCGGAGCACAGAGATCAGACTGTTTGAGGTCTGGACGCTACAGAATCTCCTGGAGCGGTATCATCGGTCCTTGCATCTGGTTTTGGAAGTAATCTGTGAGTCACGGGGACTCAGCAATCTCACACCCTAGCGATCAAGAATATTTAAGCTTATAGGTAGGTAAAAGGTATGAGGTGGAGCTGCAGCAAGCACTAGCATATATGGTGGCTAACATACGCAAAAGAGAGCGAGAAGAGAAGTCAAAGGCACGATCGATAAACTATGATCAAGAAGTGATCCTCGAACAACCTACATTCAAACATAACTCGAGATTGTGTTCTCTTCCCGGACTCCACCGAAAAGAGACCGTCACGGCCACACACTCGGTTGATTCATTTTAATTAAGTTAAGTTCAAGGTTTTCTACAACCGGACATTAACAAATTCCCATCTGCCCATAACCGCGGGCACGACTTTCGAAAGTTCAAATCCCTACAGAGGGTGTCCCAACTTAGCCCGTCACAAGCTCTCATGGTCAACGAAGGATATTCCTTCTCCCAAGACAATCCGATCAGACTTGGAATCCCGGTTACAAGACATCTCGACAATGGTAAAACTAAACCAGCAAAGCCACCCGAATGTGTCGACAAATCCCGATAGGAGCTGCACATATCTCGTTCTCAGGGCACACCGGATGAGCAAGATGTCGGGTAGGCCAGCCCGGAGTTGCCCCTGGTGGCGCCGGACATCGCCCAGTTTGGACCAACACTTAGAGAAGCACTGGCCCGGGGGGTTTAAAATAAAGATGACCCTTGAGTCCGCGAAACCCAAGGGAAAAGGGGGCTAGGTGGCGAATGGTAAAACCAAGGTTGGGCCTTGCTGGAGGAGTTTTATTCAAGGCGAACTGTCAAGGGGTTCCCATTACAACCCAACCGTGTAAGGAAGGCAAAGTCAAGGAACATAACACCGGTATGACGAAAAACTAGGGCGGTAAGAGTGGAACAAAACACCAGGCATAAGGCCGAGCCTTCCGCCCTTTACCAAGTATATAGGTGCATTAAAATAGACAAGATAATAATAATGATATCCCAACAATAAACATGTTCCAACAAGGAATAAACTCCCAATCTTCACCTGCAACTAGCAACGCTATAAGAGGGGCTGAGCAAAGCGGTAACATAGCCAAACAACGGTTTGCTAGGACAAGGTGGGTTAGAGGTTTGACATGGCAATATGGGAGGCATGATAAGCAAGTGGTAGGTATCGTAGCATAGGCATAGCAATAGAGCGAGCATCTAGCAAGCAAAGATTGAAGTGATTTCGAGGGTATGGTCATCTTGCCTGCAAAGTTCTCCAAGTTGACGTTAGCTTGATCCTCGTAAACGTACTTAACGGGTTCCTCGATCATGTACTCGTCTCCCGGCTCTTCGCAAAGCAAGAACACAAGCAAAGGGAGACACAATCAACCACGTGCAATGCACAAGCAACATGATGCAAAACATGGCATGATATGCGCGATGTGATATGTGATGCATATGCATGTTTCGGAAAGGAAAGATTGAACCTGGCCTCAACTTGGAAAACCAAGAGTGCCACTGGAAAGATGAGTTGATTTCGGTCGAAATCGATATAAAGATGTGGGGACCCCGACTCATAAGTCGTGATCACCGAATGCACGTGTACAGTGATCCCAAAGATCAATGCTCACTGAACACACAGAAGCTGAATAACAAGAGTCTTACATCCATACATACCGTCTTACACCAATTATGACCATTATGGTCAAGTCCTACATTGATAAAGCCTTAAGGGCTGAACATCAAATGAAACACAAGCAGCAGAAATCTTCATCGATGAGTAGAGCCCATGCCATCTGCCTTAACCCTACAGGCATTCTGACTGGGAAACGTCCTAGTTCGCATGTTCGTCTCCAAAGGACTCTTCTTCGAACTCCGGTTCTTCCATGCCTGGCCAATTAAATAACCAGTGGCAAGCCAATGAGTACTTTGAATGTACTCGCAAGCAACCCATGTTTTGGCTCAAGATACAACAATGCATGACATAGGTAAATTTTTGCAGAAAGCTGATTTTGTCGTGTTATGACATGTTCAATAACTGGTAAACCATGCATTGCATGGATTCAAGTAACCATAGGGGCTGGTTACAGATATCAACATAAAGGGAGAGGGCTCCAACCCAACTCATTCATGTCAAGTCCTTTGACTTGACCCAAGAAGTACTTCCCACACACACTGGTTTGTAAACAAGTGGACGTAGCCCAAGAGCGGTTACCCAACTGTCCTTGACCGTGGACACGGCTATTCGAATAGTTTTACACTCTGCAGAGGTTGCACACTTTACCCACAAGATCCGGGGAACTTCCGTGTCATCCACGACCCGCGGTACCTCAAGTACCCGGGGTAAGCACCCGATCACTATCTTTCCCTAGACAACACTAACATGGAGTACACTCGTTGTTCTGTATCCTCACGATGTACATCATACGAGACTCACTCAAGATCGTAACATCCGAGAGGGGACACAACGGTGTATCCGGTGCCCTGTGAAAACAGTCATGGCCGCCCTACCTGGCACGACCCCGTCCCGAGAGAGCGCACCAACAACTCTCCCGTCACTAGTAATGCGGGCTCCAAGCTAGTATCGGCCTAGGTAATCAATAATGCCCTTTCCCATACAAGGGTAGAGTGGTTGCGCATGTAAGGTTGGAATAACGGTCGCAACTTAAACCAATCCGTTTTGAAAAACAACACACACACTTGCCTCGGTACACCACTTCGTCATCAAGTGGTTACCCAACTCATCATCTCCCCCGGGCATAAGTGGCACCCGATGGGGGTTTTCGAAAAGTCTTTTGAAAATACTTTATCTCCATCACCATGCATATTCCTGTCCCTTTTTGCGTAGCACTACTTTAGCATCCTATCTACTCCCACCGGCATAACCCTCATAAGGAGGTAGGGTCATGCACAATGCAAGTATCAACGAGGAAGTAATAGAGGCAACCCATCAAAGTGGTTACCATCTCATCATGATTCCGATGCAACACTAATAAAGTGCTATATGACATGCATAAAAAGGGTTTCATAGACATGGTCAAAGGGCTGCTTGCCCATTTTAACAAAGTCTTCGAGGTCTTCAAATATCTCTGGTCCAACTCCGAGCATTTCGTCTACTTCGTCAACTATCGTCGAAAACAACCATAATAAGCAACACAACAAGGCAGAAAATAAAAGTGCTCTAAAAATATTGATTTGACTTTTCTAGGACATCTCTGGTTATATGAAAATTAACCAGAGTGGTTTCATTGGAATTTGGTCAGTGGATATTTCTAAACATGTTGATACGATGGAATCAAGGGGTTTATGGATTTGCAAGAAGTGTAGAGAAACATATTTTTGAAAAATGAGCAAAGGCACCCATTTAACAAACCATGATTTTAGAAGCATCTAGGAGTTGGTTTCACTGGGTTTGGAGTTCAAATGATTTTCCTATGAATTTACAAAGTTGACAAATATGAAGAAATGGCTCATTATTTTAAAGTATTGAGAAAAATGTTCATAAACTAAGTTATGAACTTAGAAGCATCTAGGAATTTGAATCATGGCATTTGGATCAATTTTGAGCTCTCTGTGATTTTCTAAAGTTTATCACGGAAATGGAAAAAGGGGATGTCATAAATATTTGTGAAGGAAATGTTTCTTGGAAAAATGTGCAAACAACACCATGTGATAGATCATGAATTTATGAGCTACTAGAAATTTGAATCATCAAATATGGAGTTAATTTGAACTATTTATGGATTTTACAAATTGTACAGAAAAGAAAAGGGAAAAGGTTTTTACCCAAACGGGCTGGATTTGGGCAGCAACAGCGTGCACTGGGCGAGGCTAAACGGCAGGGCGCCACTGGGCCGGCCCAGCAACTCAGCCACGCGGGCAATAGGGCGACGTTGAAGGCGCCCACGCGGAGTGCGCCTTCGCTGCGGGGACGCGGGAGACGTCAAACCCTCCTCCACTTGCCAACGTGGCCCGGTGGTTGGGCCACTGACGAGCGGGCCCCACCTGCGGGTTCATCCTCAACCTCCCGCGCGGGTGCGAAGGGCGACAGAGGAGGCGTTTGACGCTGGCCGCCGGTGCTACAGGGCGTCTCCGGCAATGATCCGCCCACCGGCGTGCTCAGCGGAGAGATACGAACCAGGGAGACCCCACCACGGGTGCCTGTGTCACCGGATGGGAGCAAGGCTTCGCCCGCGGCGGACGATGGCGTCGGGCGAGAGTGGCCATGGCCTAGCGGCTCGCCGGAGGATAAAGAAGGGTGCGGTCGAGCTCCTCAGGTTCTGGGGGGTCTTGTGATGCGGTTATAGGGGGAGGAGGGAGTCGGGACGGCGCGAATGTTGGGGATGGACGGCGGCTCGGCTTCAGCCTTGGAGGTGGACGGGGGGCACGGGAGGAAGAATGGCGCGGTCCGGGGGGTCCAGGGGAGGGAGAGAGGGCAGTTGGAGACGAGATAGTGCTCGGGGGTGGCCTTTAAACAGGCGGGCGACGGTCCACCGAGCACTCATGCGCCGGCGAGCTTGTTGCCGTCGCCACGGGTCATGGGAGCTCGTCGCGGTGTGTCTGGGGTGTTCCTGGATTCAGTCCAAAGCTAGGGGAGAGAAGAGAGAGAGAGAGAGAGAGAGAGAGAGAGAGAGAGAGAGAAGGGGGCCAGGGGCACTGTGCATGTGAGCTTGCTCACTGGTGCACTCGAGCGACCGGCGCGCGTGCGAGCAGGGGTAGGAGGAGGGAGAAGGAGGAGGGGGCCGACCAAATGTCATGCTGTGGACGCCGAGGCGCATCGTCGGGCGTGCTGGGGAGGCCCGAGGTGGCCGGAGGTGGTTGGAAGGGGGTGGCTACAGTGCGAGAGCGCACTGTAGCGCGCTCCAGAGCGTGCAAATGGCATGCCATGGCATTTTATATGCCTTGTGGGCGTGGCCACTAATGTCTGGTAGCTCTAGGAGGGAGTAAAGAAGAGGGGAGGGACATTGGATGCCCTGGTGGCCACTGGAGTGAGGAGGGAGGTGAGAAAGGGAGAGAAATGGGCTTGTCCAGAGAGGAAAAATGGGTCTCTGGGCCCCCTTAATCATTGCTCCTCGGGCAGCTAAGCATGCAGGAGGTAGAGGAGGAGCAGATGAGGCTGTGGGAAAAAGTTGAGCTCATGGAGATTAGTGGAAGTGTACAAAACATGAATTTTAAATTTCTGCCAGAAGGTGTTTGATGTAGGTTTGGGCAAGCAAATGGACTTACCTTGTCATGAGGCTTGACAGGGTTAAATGGCCTGAGAAAACAAGAGGTTCCACCAAGATTGAGTTCATTTGGGAAAAGTTGCCAATGCAACTTTTGTAAACCCTAGAAATTAGCAGAAATGAACTTGTGTAGATCTAGTTGAGCAAATCACTTCCCCTTGACGCACCACTTGGTGTAGTGGCCTCATTTGGTCATGTGAACATGCTCACAAAATTTGGGATCAAGGAGAGAAAGTTGGTAGTACAAACTTGTTCAAATTTGATTCTGGTCAGAGAGGGTTTTGGGGCACTTTGAGCAAGATAACATTCTCTCCAACTTGTGCCATTTGGTCTAGATGAATAACTAGACCATTTGAGCATGTTCACAAGGTTTAGAACATTTGGACATGTTTGGCAATGTAAAGTTGCTCAAACTTCAAAATGGACAGAAATGGTTTTGAGGAGATTTCATGGGGTTATACTATTCTCCATGACATGATACTTGGCAAGATCATCAAACATGTCATATGTGACATTCTAGAATTTTCTTGGAATTTTTGGGGAATATTTCCTTTGTAAATATTTCAAAAGCTTGAAATATCCAGAAAGGGTTTTTGAGGGATTTGACCCATATTTTGAACATGACCATGTGTTGAAACTCTTATATATGGATAATATATGTCCACTGAGTTTCCCTAGGTTTTTCCCAAATATTTTTAAAGCATTAAAATAATTTTAACCTATTAAAGACCATTTCTGACCTTAAGAAAAAGCCTTTAAATAAAATAGGAAAATAACTTTTAAAATTGTATTTTTCTGGTTTATGGGAGCCCAATACCTAATAGGTTTCAAATATACTTTTTGAAAGATTTTTCACACCCTTAATTAAGTACTTGTAGTTCAAGTCTCAATTCAGGGGTTTTTGGAAAACCTAATTTATAAAATTCTTTTTGGCCAAAATATTTTTGCAAGAAATTGTTTTTATGTCCTACACACATGGCATGATCATTGGGCAAGGTTTTGGATCAAGGAGGAGTATAAGAGTTGGAGGATTTATTTGATTTTTAGAGCACTTGCAAACAACAAACAAAATCCAATCAAGGCAAGGTCCAAAACACTCAAAAGTTTTTGTCAAACCACATTTTATCATGATTGTTAGCTTAAGTGTAGTGGCATGAAAAACAGGGTGTGACAAAAGATCACCGGAATCGGATGCACGGTTTGCAAATGGCAAGCAAAACAATAATGGCCCAAAGCTGCGATTAACAACACGAGGCCATCTAAATGCATCAAAAAAATTAAGCTACTGCACTCTAACATAACAACAAAATACATGGCAGGGATCCTCTCAAGATGCTTGAAAAAATATGAACACTGAGCTATGTCTAATTCACTCAATAGCAGGTTCAAACAAGCATGGCAAAAGTGCAAAAGATAACAGGTTACAGACTTGCTGAAAATAACATGTCTGGAATTTAACATCAGGAAGCAATGTTTAGAGCAAGATTACTACATGCTACAGGAACACATCATGGCAAAGCAAGGCAAGGCATGAAGCTACTCAAAGCATACAACAAAAGTCCCTTAGTAACCATAAGCCAAAAGGGATCAGAAAATACAATGGCAACCATGTGAACATAGCAACTTTCGTTCACACATTCAGACTTAATAGAAAACTGGAACATGGCAAAACAGATATTAAGTACGCATGTTTACGAGCTCGATGCACTCACCATAAGGTATTGCATGACAAACTAAGAATACACCCAGCAAGTAGACATGGCATAGAAGCTAGACATGGCAAGAACAACAACATAGCATGCATGGATCAACTACAACAACCTCGGCAAAAATGCTTAACATGTAAACATTCTGCCAGGAACATTTTATAGCAAAAGTAGAGCTCGATTGAGTCAATCTAGGGTGCTACATTAATGCAAACAAATACATGGATGGATAGAGCACAACAATATCTACAAAACATCCTTACTGATCATGCTCAAAAGAGGCATGGATCACTCTGTAACAACATGAATACATGGCATAAAAATATTGACCGGGCAAGGACTTAGAAGATTTCTAAGTCCCTGAAATCAGCAACATTACGAGAGCTACTTTGCATGCTTGTGCTAGTCACCACAGAGATCACAAAAATACATGGCATACACCCCTGTAAAGATGGCATGGCATAATTCAAAACTCATGTAGGGCTCAAGTTCATAGGAGGCACACATCAATCATGGCAAAAATGACAAATGACCAATTACTGATATGAATCTGAAACTAATATAAACTAGCACTCTTTCAACAGCATTTAGGGCATCAAGATGAGCTCAAATGAACATGATGCAATGAGATGAAATGAAGTACTCGTCGAGACGAACAATTTGATATGCTACATGCCCGAAACGGAGCCACGGGTGCAGAGATATGATGCTATGAAGAATGCCAAAAATTACTGGAGGTGAGGGAAAAAGTCAACTGCTAGGGTTTTCAGATCCAGATCGGGCACGGATGACGAGGCGCTCGCCGGAGTTCCGCCGGAGTCATACTTGGGGCGCCGGAGTTGGGGGAGAGGGCCGGTGCCACCGGATCCGGCGACGAGGGCAGGGCGGCGAGGCGGTGGCCGAGCGGCGCGGCGGCGTGGCGCACGGCGACAAGCTGTGGCGGCTGGCGACAAGGTGACGAGGGGCGGCGAGGCGGCGATGGCGGCAGCGCACGGCGGCGAGCTGCGTGGCGGGGCGGTGGAGGCGGACGGGCGGCGCTAGGGCGGAGGAGAGGCGAGGAGGCGCGGGGCGGCGATGGGCTTTCGGGGGCCCGATCTGGGCTGCCCGGGCCGGCGGCGGTGTGGGTGGCGGCGCTCCATGTGGCATCGAGTGAGTGGCGGCAGCGATTGCGTCTGACGGCGGTGGACGTGTCCGGCCGTGCGGAGAGGAGCGGGGCTAGGGTTAGGGTAGGAATGACCCGGGATTTTCGGGGAAGAGACCTTTTTATAGGTAGGAGGAGCTAGGAGGCTCCAAATTGAGCACGGTTTGCGGCCACGCGATCGTGATCGAACGGCCTAGAAGATGGAGGGTGTTTAGGTGGGTTTTGGGCCACTTTGGAGGGGTGTTAGGCTGCAACACACACGAGGCCTTTTCGGTTCCTCGGTTAACCGTTGGAGTATCAAACGAAGTCCAAATGGCACGAAACTTGACAGGCGGTCTACCGGTAGTAAACCAAGGCCGCTTGACAAGTCTCTGTCCAATCGGAGAACGTTTAACACCCGCACACGAAAAGAGGTAGAAAGGGACACCGGAGGACATAGGAGCGCCGGAATGCAAAACGGACAACGGGGAAAATGCTCGAATGCATGAGACGAACACGTATGCAAATGCGATGCACATGATGACCTAATATGAGATGCATGACAAAGACAAAACAACACGAAGACAAAAACCCGACAACGAGGAAATATCATAACTTAGTGCCAGAAATGGCAAGAGTTGGGATACAAATATGGCAGGTTACATACGGGGTGTTACAACACTCCACCACTACGAAAGGATCTCGTCCCGAGATCTAGGACTGGAAAAACTCCGGGTATTCGGAACGGAGGTGGTCCTCGGGTTCCCAGGTGGCTTCACGGTCGGAATAATGTGACCACTTGACTTTCAGGAATTTGATAGACTTGTTGCGAGTCTTGCGCTCAGTTTCTTCAAGAATAGCAATGGGGTGCTCATGATAAGACAGGTCTTCTTGGAGATCAATCTCTTCGAAGTTGATGGTGCGGTCAGGAGTCTTGAAACATTTGCGGAGTTGAGACACGTGAAACACGTCGTGCACATTTGCAAAGTTGGGTGGAAGCTCAAGTTGATAGGCGAGATCGCCTCTTTTGCCAATGATCTTAAAAGGACCCACGTATCTAGGGGCAAGCTTCCCTTTGATACCGAATTGAAGAGTACCTTTCATGGGAGAGACGTGGAGGTAGACATGGTCTCCGATCTCGAAAGCCAAATCATGATGCTTGCTATCATAGTAACTCTTCTGGCGCGATTGCGCGGCTTTGAGATTTTCATGAATGACTTTGCACATTTCTTCAGCCTCTGTGATCAAGTCATTTCCAAGAAGTTGACGTTCACCAGTCTCTGACCAGTTAAGAGGAGTACGGCTTCCTGCCATAGAGAATCTCGAATGGGGCCTTGCCCGAACTCGCTTGGAAGCTGTTGTTGTAGGAGAACTCGGCATATGGAAGACAATCTTCCCACTTCATACCAAAAGAAATGACACATGCCCTGAGCATATCTTCAAGAATTTGATTGACTCGCTCGACTTGGCCACTGGTTTGAGGATGAGAAGTTGTGCTGAAGCGAATGTTGGTGCCCATGGCCTTCTGAAAGGAATCCCAGAACTTAGAGGTAAAGATGCTGCCACGATCTGAAGATATCAACTGCGGAATGCCGTGCAGAGAGACAATCCTGGAGGTATATAGCTCTGCCAACTGAGCTACTGTGATAGATTCTTTGATAGGAAGAAAATGAGCCACTTTGGTGAGCTTGTCGATGACAACAAAGATAGCATCATTTCCACGCTTGGACTTTGGAAACCCAGTCACGAAGTCCATCTCAATATGGTCAAACTTCCATTCTGGAATGGCAAGAGGTTGGAGGAGACCAGCTGGTCATTGGTGTTCTGCTTTCACTCTTCTGTAGACATCATGTTCATTCACGAACTAAGCAATCTCGCGCTTCATTCGAGTCCACCAATACGACTGCTTGAGGTCCTGGTACATCTTTGTACTTCTAGGGTGAATAGAGAGGAGTGAATTGTGAGCCTCGTTCATAATGACTTTACAAAGGTCACCTTTAGTAACAACAATGCGATCCTTGAAGAATAGAGTATCCTTGTCATCAAGACGATAGCACTTGTACTTGGGCTGACTCTTGGCAATCCCAATCTTCACCTTCTTCACCATAGCATCAAGAAGTTGAGCCCCGCGAATCTGATCTTCCAAAGTAGGAGAGACTTGGAGGTTGGCAAGGAATCCTTGAGGAACAACTTGGAGATTGAGTTTGCGGAAAGCTTCACAAAGCTCTGGTTGGTAAGGCTTGAGAATCAAATTGTTGCAGTAAGCCTTCCTGCTCAATGGGTCAGCAATTACATTGGTCTTGCCTGGAGTATATTCAATACTCGGATTATACTCTTGAATCATTTCGACCCAACGAGTTTGTCTGAGGTTGAGGTTGGCTGAGTGAATATGTACTTGAGACTCTTATGATCAGTGAAGATGTCCACTTTTCTTCCCAATAAGAGATGTCTCCATGTTAAAAGAGTATGGACAACTGCCTCCAACTCGAGGTCATGAGTGGGGTAGTTCTTTTCGTTGGGCTTCAACTGGCGAGAGGTATAAGCCACAACTTTCTTCTCTTGCATCAACACTGCACCAAGACCTTGAAGGGAAGCATCACAGAAGACCTGGAACGGTTTGGATTCATCAGGAGGAGTCAGAACTGGAGCAGTGACTAACTTCTCTTTCAGGGTGTTGAAAGCGATGTCACATTCAGGCGACCAGACATACGTCACATGCTTCTGGAGAAGGTTGGAAAGAGGCTTCACGATCTTTGAGAAGTTCTCAACGAACCTTCGATAATAGCTTGCGAGCCCAAGGAAGCTGCGGAGTTGCTTCACGTTCTGAGGCGGTTCCCAATTCACAATTGCAGACACCTTCTCAGAATTAATAGCTATGCCCTTGGCAGAGATGATATGTCCAAGGTAGAGAACCTCATCGAGCCAAAACTCGCACTTTGAAAACTTCGCATAGAACTGATGTTCTCTGAGTTTATCCAGCACCAATTCAAATGCTTGGCATGATCCTCCTTGTTCTTGGAAAATACCAAAATGTCATCGAGTTAGACCAAGACGAAGTCACTTGTGTAGGCATTGAAGATGAAGTTCATCATGCGAGAGAATGTTGGAGGAGCATTGACAAGGCCGAAAGACATGACAGTGTATTCATAAGAACCATAGCTTGTTCTGAATGTTGTCTTGGGGATATCTTCTTCACGAATGCGAATCTGATGATAGCCCATACGGAGATCAAGCTTGGAGAATTCTTGAGCACCTTTGAGTTGTTCGAAAAGCTCATTGATGTTGGGAAGTGGGTACTTGTTCTTTATGGTCTTCTTGTTCAATGGACTGTAGTCGACACAAAGTCGGTCCGTTCCATCCTTCTTCTTGACAAAAAGAACACCACAACCCCATGGAGAAGAACTTGGTCGGATGAGACCCATACGCTCTTGAATATCGAGTAGTTTCTTCAGCTCCTTCAACTCTTCATGTCCAAGCTTGTAAGGACGTTTGCAAACAGGTTCCATGCCAGGCTCAAGATCGATGACGAATTCAACTGGCCGGTGCGGAGGCATTCCTGGAAGCTCTTCTGGAAAGACGTCTTGATATTCACAAACGACTGGAATCTGAGATATGGCATCCAGCTCGCCCTTCTCATTGAGAGAAAACAGTCGGATGGTATCATCACGAGCGGCAAAGACGATTACATCCTCAGACGAATGTGTCAATTGAATCTGCCTGGCAGCACAATCAAGCTGAGCCTTGTGCTTAGAAAGCCAGTCCATTCCGAGAATAAGAACAATATCCGAGTTACCAAGGACCAATGGAGAAGACAAAAACTTATAGTCGCCCAACGTGATACAAACATCCGGAGCCATCATTTTGGTGTTCATGAACAAACCCGGAGAGGAAACCGCTATCGGTTTAGGCAAATCAACAGTATGCAAATCATGCATGGATGCAAAAGGCTTCGATATGAATGACAAAGATGCACCAGTATCAAAAAGAACTCTTGCATGAATATCATTAACAGGAAGGTTACCCATAATCACTTCTGAAGAGTCCTCTGCCTGAGCTGCGTTCATCATGTTGATCTTAGCAGACTTGGGATTATGCTTGACCACTGCGGTACTAGCAGATCTCACAGGAGGAGGTGGAGGAAGACGCCTCTGATTGAAGCATTTGTTGGCATAGTGACCCTTCTGCTGACACTTGTTGCACGTGACCTCCGAGAGCGGACGGTGATACGGAGCACTTGATCTTGGAGCATGAGACGAAGTCTTGTTCTGAAAACCTGGGTTGGGTGGGTGGGAAGATCCATTGCCACCTTTGCTCTTCTGTTGATAAGGTTGACGGAACGGAGGAGGAGGAGGCAACCAATACTTTTGTTGCTTAGTTGCCACTTGAGTTGAGGAAGAAGGAGTTGCATCCCTGACTCGTTTCTTGGAAGCATCGCACTTGAGCTGAGAGGTCTCTTGTTTCAGTGCCATGTTGTAAAACTCATCGTACTTCTGCGGCTCAAAAAGCACGAGAGCTAGTTGGAGATCTTCTCTGAGGCCACCTCTGAACTGATAAATCATGCTCTTCTTGTCAGGGACGTCTTGCTTAGCGAAACGAGCGAGCTTCTGGAACATGATGTTATACTGGTAAACAGATAAGCTACCTTGATTCAGGTTGCGGAACTCCTCACGCTTGCTCTCAACAACACTCTGAGGAATGTGGTGAGCTTTGAAGTCTTGACAGAATTCATCCCAAGTAATCACACAACCTCCTCTAGAATCTTTGTATTGCTGATACCACTTAGCAGCTTGGTCTTTGAGTTGGAATGAGGCAAACTTGACAAAGTCCTCAGGCCTGACGTTGCTGCACTCGAAATGCTTGCAGATATCCATGCGCCAATCATCAGCGTCTATTGCCTCGACACAGTTACTGAAGGTCTTTGGCTGGTTTGAGAGGAACTGGTTGAGTGTAGCAAACTGATTCTGATTGTTGCCATGGCCCTGATTCCCTTGGTTGCGCTCTTGCAAGAGTTGCATGATCAGCTGCGTGTTGGCATTGGTAGCGGCCATCACAGTTTGCCATGCCTCCGGAGGTGGAGGTGGTGGCGGCGGTTCAGGATTCTGACGCGTTGGAGGAGCCATCCTGAAGAGGGTGACATCCGTTAGCATCTGACAGACATATATTCAAGCTAAATCAAATGGATCGAAATTGCAACATATAGTCTTAACATCCGAACAAAATGAACGAATGAATTCCAATTGAAATGGTCACACTTCCATAAATTTAGAATCCACTTAGATAGAGGTAGAAGAATAAAACAACAAGGTACGGACAAGAACAAATACTTGGTGAGGATTACCCAATCACAAACCAAATATCCGCGGAAGAAATACTAGAGCTACATGAATTCCCACCTATGAAACTCCCGAAATTTTCCCGGTTATGCAATCAGGTGTTGGGGATACAGGGGAAGCATAATATCTCACCCAAAGCTAGCAAATCCTACATCCAGCTGTATCCATCCTTCAACACATAACCAAGAAACCTTCGGAAATCATTTACCTCAACCTTCGAAAAGCATCCGTTATACGAGTTATGGCAATACTCCCGAACTCCCGCCCCAGTACTGGGTGGCGTCGAGGTTATCTCACCAACAACTGCATAAAAGAGATTTTCTATGTCGGCGATACTCAGGTATTCCAGAATTGCAACGATAAAATTGTGACGACAACACCTCGGAGCTCAACTCCCCGGGACACTGCCACAACCCCTAAATGTAAGGAGGCACCAAGAACAATGTTCTCGTCACAAAACCATCGGAACGATTCCAAGATACCCGCGTGATCCTAAAAAAATAGTGAAATTTGAGAAGAGAAGAGTCAAAACTCCACGTCAGGATGCCTCCCCAGAGTGACGAAGGGACTGAGGAGTAAAAAGAATCCTACTCTTCGATATATATAATCCTAAATGACTCAAAACATTTTTCTAGACTTAACAACGCCAGCAATTCGATCAAGCAGGGGGGCTCCTAAGTCGGGGAAGGCTCTGATTACCAACTTGTTACGCCCACGATGCGGCTATATCTCCCACGTGTCGGAGCACGACTTAGAGGCATAACCGCATTGTAAGCAATGTCGCAAATGGGGTAATCTTCACACAACCCATGTAATGAATAAAGGGAAAGAGATACATAGTTGGCTTACACTCGCCATGTCACACAATAGCATAAATATCATTACATTCCTCCAGATACAATCAAGGTCCGACTACGGAACCAAAATAAAGAACAACCCCAAATGCAACAAAGTTCCTGATCGCCCCAACTGGGCTCCACTACTGATCGTCTGGAAAGGAAACGTAGTATCGTCCTGAGTCCTCATCGAACTCCCACTTGAGCTTAGTCGAATCTCCTCGAGCGGTATCATCGGTCCCTGCAACTGGTTTTGGAAGTAATCTGTGAGTCACGGGGACTCAGCAATCTCACACCCTTGCGATCAAGACTATTTAAGCTTATAGGTAGGTGAAAGGTATGAGGTGGAGCTGCAACAAGCACTAGCATATATGGTGGCTAACATACGCAAAAGAGAGCGAGAAGAGAAGGCAAAGGCACGATCGATAAACTATGATCAAGAAGTGATCCTGGAACAACCTACGTTCAAACATAACTCGAGACCGTGTTCTCTTCCCGGACTCCGTCGAAAAGAGACCGTCACGGCCACACACTCTGTTGATTCATTTTAATTAAGTTAATTTCAAGGTTTTCTACAACCGGACATTAAAAAATTCCCATCTGCCCATAACTGCGGGCACGGCTTTCGAAAGTTCAAATCCCTGCAGGGGGTGTCCCAACTTAGCCCATCACAAGCTCTCACGGTCAATGAAGGATATTCTTTCTCCCAAGACAATCCGATCAGACTCGGAATCCCGGTTACAAGACATCTCGACAATGGTAAAACTAAACCAGCAAAGCCACCTGAATGTGCCGACAAATCCCGATAGGAGCTGCACATATCTCGTTCTCAGGGCACACCAGATGAGCAAGATGTCAGGTAGGCCAGCCCAGAGTTGCCTGCAAAGTTCTTTGAGTTGACGTTAGCTTGATCCTCGTAAACGTACTCAACGGGTTCCTCGATCACGTACTCGTCTCCTGGCTCTACCCAAATCAAGAACACAAGCAAAGGGAGACACAATCAACCACGTGCAATGCACAAGCAACATGATGCAAAACATGGCATGATATGTGGGATGTGATATGCGATGCATATGCATGTTTCGGAAAGGAAATATTGAACCTAGCCTCAACTTGGAAAACCAAGAGTGCCACTGGAAAGATGAGTTGATTTCGGTTGAAATTGATATAAAGATCGCTGGAATCGGATGCACGGTTTGCAAATGACAAGCAAAACAATAATGGCCCAAAGCTGCGATTAACAGCACGAGGCCATCTAAATGCATCAAGAAAATTAAGCTACTGCACTCTAACATAACAACAAAATACATGGCAGGGATCCACTCAAGATGCTTGACAAAAGATTAACACTGAGCTACGTCTAATTCACTAAATAGCAGGTTCAAACAAGCACAGAAAAAGTGCAAAAGATAACAGGTTACAGACTTGGTGAAAATAACATGTCGGGAATTTAACATCAGGAAGCAATGTTTAGAGTAAGATAACTACATGCTACAGGAACACATCATGGCAAAGCAAGGCAAGGCACGAAGCTACTCAAAGCATACAACAAAACTCCCTTACTAACCATAAGCCAAAAGGGATCAGAAAATACAATGGCAACCATGTGAACATAGCAACTTTCGTTCACAGATTCAGACTTAGTAGAAAACTGAAACATGGCAAAACAGATATTAAGTAGGCATGTTTACGAGCTCGATGCACTCACCACAAGGCATTGCATGACAAACTAATCATACACCCAGCAAGTAGACATGGCATAGAAGCTAGACATGGCAAGAACAATAACATAGCATGCATGGATCAACTACAACAACCTCGGCAAAAATGCTTAACATGTAAACATTCTGCCAGGAACATTTTATAGCAAAAGTAGAGCTTGATTGAGTCAAGCTAGGGTGCTCCATAAATGCAAACAAATACATGGATGGATAGAGCACAACAATATCTACAAAACATCCTTACTGATCATGCTCAAAAAAGGCATGGATCACTCTGTAACAACATGAATACATGGCATAAAAATATTGACAGGGCAAGGACTTAGAAGATTTCTAAGTCCCTGAAATCAGCAACATTACGAGAGCTACTTTGCATGCTTGTGCTAGTCACCACAGAGATCACAAAAATACATGGCATACACCCCTGTAAATATGACATGGCATACTTCAAAACTCATGTAGGGCTCAAGTTCATAGGAGGCACACATCAATCATGGGGAAAAAATGACAAATGACCAATTACTGATATGAATCTAAAACTAATATAAACTAGCACTCTTGCAACAGCATTTAGGGCATCAAGATGAGCTCAAATGAACATGATGCAATGAGATTAAATGAAGTACTCGTCAAGACGAACAATTTGATATGCTACACGCCCGAAACGGAGCCACGGGTGCAGAGATATGATGCTATGAAGAATGCCAAAAATTACTGGAGGTGAGGGAAAAAGTCAACTGCTAGGGTTTTCAGATCCAGATCGGGCACGGACGACGAGGCGCTCGCCGGAGTTCCGCCGGAGTCATACTTGGGGCGCCGGAGTTGGGGGAGAGGGTTGGTGCCACCGGATCCGGCGACGAGGACAGGGCGGCGAGGCGGTGGCCGAGCGGTGCGGCGGCGCAGTGCACGGCGACGAGCTGTGGCGGCCGACGACGAGGTGACGAGGGGCGGCGATGGCCGCGGCGCACAGCGGCGAGCTGCGCGGCGGGGCGGCGGAGGCGGACGGGCGGCGCTAGGGCGGAGGAGAGGCGAGGAGGCGCGGGGCGGCGATGGGCTTTCGGGGGCCCGATCTGGGCTGCCCGGGCGGGCGGCGGAGAGGGCGGCGGCGCACCAGGTGGCAGCGCGTGAGTGGCGGCGGCGATTGCGTCCGACGGCGGCGGACGTGTCCGGTCGTGCGGAGAGGAGTGGGGCTAGGGTTAGGGTAGGAATGACCTGGGATTTTCGGGGAAGAGACCTTTTTATCGGTAGGAGGAGCTAGGAGGCTCCAAATTGAGCACGGTTTGCGGCCACGCGATCGTGATCGAACAGCCTAGAAGATGGAGGGGGTTTAGGTGGGTTTTGGGCCACTTTGGAGGGGTGTTGGGCTGCAACACACACGAGGCCTTTTCGGTTCCTCGGTTAACCATTGGAGTATCAAACGAAGTCCAAATGACACGAAACTTGACAGGCGGTCTACGGTAGTAAACCAAGGCCGCTTGGCAAGTCTCGGTCCAATCCGAGAACGTTTAACACCCGCACACGAAAAGAGGTAGAAAGGGACACCGGAGGACATAGGAGCGCCGAAATGCAAAAAGGACAACGGGGAAAATGCTCGGATGCATGAGACGAACATGTATGCAAATGTGATGCACATGATGACCTGATATGAGATGCATGACAAAGACAAAACAACACGAAGACAAAAACCCGACAACGAGGAAATATCATAACTTAGTGCCGGAAATGGCAAGAGTTGGGATACAAATATGACAGGTTACATACGGGGTGTTACATAGGACTGGTCATCTGCCTCTGAATCCTCCTCTGAAGAGCTATCTATAACCAGCAAGATATCTGCTTCACCAGGTAGCATTGTCTGCTCTGAAGATCTTGTTTTCACTCCAGATTTCTCCATCGCCAATTCAAATGGCTGATGCATAGGAAGAGCGGTTGAATATACAAACATTGTCGACAAAAGCAATGAGAAATGCAAAAAAAGTACGGCATGATATAATTCACATATATGACGCTTGGCTAAACAGCATGGCATTGCATAATTCACATATAATGCCTTGCAACAAGATAGCATTGCATAATTCACATATATAATGTCTTGCAACAAGATGGCATTGCATAATTCACATATATGGTAATTAGACACTAAACAGGTGGCATTCACACAAAGCATGTCTAAACTAAGCAAATGACATAGCAATGCAAGATACCCACTAGTAGAAAAAGGGTCAAATGTGAAGCACATTAGTGCCGGTTTGAATTTGAGCCGGCACTAATGTGTCCATTAGTGCCGGTTCCAACGGCTAGGCGGGCGGACATCATTAGTACCGGTTCGTGGGCAACCTTTAGTACCGGTTCATGCCACGAACCGGTACTAATGAGGTTGTGTCAGGCTGTGGTTAGGCTGGGGCCCCCATGAACACCTTTAGTACCGGTTCATGGCATGAACTGGTACTAGAGTTTCTTAGTAAGCTGATTTTTAGTCCCACCTCGCCAAGAGAGAGGCAGTAGGAGCGGTTTATAAGTCGTGACTGCACAGACGATGAAGGAGAGGCACAATGCTCAACTGCACGTTGCTTAGCTTCAAGCCTTTCGGAATAGCATAGATTGCACGGAGCTATGTGCAGTGCAGTCTACACTATTCCGAAAGGCTTGAAGCTAATTAACCAGCATCGCACCTCTTTTTTATTTTTAATAACTTATTTGAAATCCCGACTTCTTGTGTTCAGTATGCAGCATTCAAAGTGACGTCGTCAATTTCCAACACGTTCTGACATCTTTTGATGTTTTTCAGTCATTTACCGATTTGTTTAGAGAGATAAATGACCGTGAAATTGAAAATCACTACAAAATGAACTCTGAAAATGTTAAAACTTGGCATGGTATCATAATTTCACCCGCATAGCATGTGCGAAAGAGTAGAGAGGGTCACAGCAAAAACAAGACGCACTTCGTGTACAAACTGGACAATCTCTTTCGGAGTATCAGGGTTTCGGACGAGAACTCATCTGTTACACAGGCACTTCAATGTTTTTTAAACTTATTTGAACTCCAGACTTTTTTTGCATTCAGTATGCAGCATTCAAAGCGACATCATCAATTTCCAACACGTTCTGACATCATTTGTCGTTTTTCAGTCATTTACCGATTTGTTTAGAGAGCTAAATGACCGTGAAATTGAAAATCACCACAAATTGAACTCTGAAAATGTTGAAACTTGGCATGGTATCATCATTTCACCCGCATAGCATGTGCGAAAGAGTAGAGAGGGTCACGACAAAAACTGGACGCACTTCGTGTACAAACTGGACAATTTCTTTTGGAGTATCAGGGTTTCGGACGAGAACTCATCTATTACACGGGCACTTCAATGTTTTTTAAACTTATTTGAACTCCATAATTTTTTGCGTTCAGTATGCAGCATTCAAAGTGACGTCATCAATTTCCAACATGTTCTGACATCATTTGATGTTTTTCAGTCATTTACCGATTTGTTTAGAGAGCTAAATGACCATGAAATTGAAAATCACTACAAAATGAACTCTGAAAATGTTGAAACTTGGCATGGTACCATCATTTCACTCGCATAGCATGTGCGAAAGAGTAGAGAGGGTCACGGCAAAAACTGGACGCACTTCGTGTACAAACTGGACAATCTCTTTCGGAGTATCAGGGTTTCAAACGAGAACTCATCTGTTACACAGACACTTCAATGTTTTTTAAACTTATTTGAACTCCAGACTTTTTTGCATTCAGTATGCAGCATTCAAAGCGACATCATCAATTTCCAACACGTTCTGACATCATTTGCTGTTTTTCAGTCATTTACCGATTTGTTTAGAGAGCTAAATGACCGTGAAATTGAAAATCACTACAAATTGAACTCTGGAAATGTTGAAACTTGGCATGGTATCATCATTTCACTTGCATAGCATGTGCGAAAGAGTACAGAGGGTCACGGCAAAAACTGGACACACTTCGTGTACAAACTGGACAATCGCTTTTGGAGTATCAGGGTTTAGGACGAGAACTCATATGTTACACGGGCACTTCAATGTTTTTTAAACTTATTTGAACTCTAGACTTTTTTGCGTTCAGTGTGCAGCATTCAAAGCGACGTCATCAATTTCCAACATGTTCTGACATCATTTGATGTTTTTCAGTCATTTACCGATTTGTTTAGAGAGCTAAATGACCGTGAAATTGAAAATCACTACAAAATGAACTCTGAAAATGTTGAAACTTGGCATGGTACCATCATTTCACTCGCATAGCATGTGCGAAAGAGTAGAGAGGGTCACGGCAAAAACTGGACGCACTTCGTGTACAAGCTGGACAATCTCTTTCGGAGTATCAGGGTTTCGGACAAGAACTCATTTGTTACATGGGCAGTTCAATGTTTTTTAAACTTATTTGAACTCCAGACTTTTTGCGTTCAGTATGCAGCAAAAATTGGACGCACTTCGTGTACAAGCTGGACAATCTCTTTCGGAGTATCAGGGATTCGGACAAGAACTCATTTGTTACATGGGCACTTCAATGTTTTTTAAACTTATTTGAACTCCAGACTTTTTGCGTTCAGTATGCAGCATTCAAAGCGACGTCATCAATTTCCAACACATTTTGACATCATTTGATGTTTTTTAGTCATTTACCGATTTGTTTAGAGAGCTAAATGACCGTGAAATTAAAAATCACTACAAAATGAACTCTGAAAATGTTGAAACTTGGCATGGTATCATCATTTCACCCGCCGCTCATAGGCCGCCGCCCAACGCTCGTACACACACACACACATACACACACAGACACGCACACACAAACACACATATTTTTTACTTATTTTCTATTTTCTGTTGTTTAGATTAATGTTAGATGAATTACGTAGATAAGAATGTTAATTAATGTCAGATGAATTAGATAAAAAAGTTGTTAAATATTAATTTCAATTGTTAGATGAATTAGCTAAATATTAATTAGGTATATATATGAGATTTGAACTAGTTGAATTAATATAACTAGTTTATTTTTAGTAAGAAAATTTAGGTATATGAGATTATTTGAACTAGTTGGATTAATATTACTAGTTTATTTTTAGTAAATGCTTAGCTGAACTAGTTCAATTAATAGTACTAGTTTATTTTTAGTAAGAAAATTTAGGTATATGAGATTTGATGATCTAATTAAAATATTGCTATATATAGCTACTTTATATATTTTAGTAAGAAAATTAATAGAACTAGTTTATTTTTAGTAAATTCTTAGTTGAATTAGTTGAATTAATAGAACTAGTTTATTTTTAGTAAGAAAATTTAGGTATATGAGATTTGATGATCTAATCAAAATATTACTATATAGAACTACCTACTTTATTATATAGAGATTTGATCATCTAATTAACATTTTACTATATAGAACTAGCTACCTTATTTTTAGTAAGAAAATTAATAGAACTAGTTTAGTTGAATTATTTGAATTAATTAGTTGAACTAGTTAGTTGAATTAGTTGAGCTACTTTATTAAGGTATATTTTTTGTAAGTGTTTAGTTGAATTAGTTGAATTAATAGAACTAATAAGTGTTTAATGTTTCACCTATGAACATAGAAATGTCGTCTGACGACGAACACGATTTCATTATGTGCGAATACTGCAAAGACTAGCGCGGCCTGTGCGGCAGAAATTTTCTAGTTGATGATAGGCGCTTCAGCATCAAGCTGGATGAGAACTTTGAAGTGGATACAGTAAGTCACAATGACAAGTCTTTTTTCATAATTAAGCATGACTTATGCTTCATTTGCTTCAACTTTTAATTTTAATTTTTCACTATTCTACTAGTGTATCCCCTGCCATGCAAGAATCTTTGTCTTGGATAAGATAGGTTTCAGTCCTAACAAAACTATGGAGGTAAAAAAAGTTTATTTGAAGACTTATGCTTCATTTGCTTCAACTTTTAATTTTAATTTTTCACTATTCTACTAGTGTATCCCCTGCCATGCAAGAATTTTTGTCTTGGATAAGATAGGTTTCAGTCCTAACAAAACTATGGAGGTAAAAAAAGTTTATTTGAAGACCGAGCATGGTTATATCTTCAACGTCAAATTATACAATGCAAACACATACACCTATTTTGAATGCAAAACTTGGCAAGCACTATGCAAGGCTTATGCATTTGAGCCTGATATGGTTATCACCTTTGATATTCGTTCGGAAGATGATATTGAAGGTAATAGAGACATCTGGGTCGATGTGCAGACGCCTCCAGTTCTACCATTATGTGAGTTTCTCAACCATATTTATGTCTTCGATATTGTTTATTCAAAAATAGTTGACAAGTAATTTTTACTGACAGCTTATTTCCAATCAAGCAAACATGTCCGACGCTTGGTAGACAGGACCGTCCACTGTCCCGGGGCTGAACTAAACTGCGAGGAGACAAGTCATTATGTTTCATGGCTTGAGGATCTTGATGCTGTCAAGGCAAAAAAAATCCTGCACTTAGAAATGTTAGTACTCAAAACGTGCGACCAATAGTGTTTGTAATGAACTACGGTCACATATATTTAGGAAAGATGGTAAGATTTCTACTATTTCTCCTCAGTGCATCTTTTGCATACATTATTTTTTTAAGTTAAACTTCATTGCTAAGTATGTTACTATACGATGTTCTTGAACAGGGACTCCCGATGAATGTTGTGCCTGATTGGATCGAGACTAAAGGTACCATGAATATTGTTAGCTTACGGCCAAGATATCCTACAATGCACTTCAGTGCATTCATGATTTCTAATAGCGAGGAATGCTTAATAGTAAAAGACTGAAGCAAAATTGTGAATGATCGCAGAGAAGTACTAGGGGGCAGCAATCAGAAGCGCAACCCACGATTAGGAGACAGGTTCATCTGCATGCTCCAATATGATGAATCAGGAAAGCTATACATGTTCTATGCTATTTTACCTGAGAGAGAGAGAAGCAGGAGTGATTAGCTAGTTCATGCTCTTAGTACTTGTCCTCTCATGTCCGTATTCTTCGTCCTGAACTTAATCTCAAAGAGTGATTTGCTTTTGTGGTGTTATGAACGCTTATAATATCATTACCATGTTGAACTCGATGATATCTTTGCTTTCGGTACAAGTGAATGTTTCTTCTTTAAGCTAGTGTTGGTGGTGATTAGATAGCGGTAATGACTATATGATGATTAAATAGTGGTAATGAGACGACTATGATGATTTTTAGCTAGCTAGTATATACTATTTGTTGGTGATGATATATATGATGCAGGAATTTTTATATTAATATGATGATGATGATGATGATGATGATGATGATGATGATGATGAGTTATTATATCATTTATGAAAGAAACCGCAGATTAGTTTGAACTGGATGGATCCTAGCTAAGTGATCAAGTATATGCCATATCCATATTACCTCGATCACTTAATTAGGTGATCAAGTATAATATGGATATGGCATATACTTGATCACTTAGCTAGGATCCACATGCATCTAGTCGAAACCAATCTGTGGTACTTCCACCTAATGATTTAACAACTCATTATAATGTAAAACAATCACTAAATTAAATTGAAAACACAAAATTAAAGTAAAAATAAAACCAAAACACTCCCAAACATTTAGTACCGGTTGGTGTTACCAACCGGTACTAATGTCCTACGCGCACCCGGGCCTGGCTCGTGCCACGTGGTGGCACTTTAGCGCCGGTTCGTGATGAACCGGTACTAAAGGGAGGGCCTTTAGTCCTCACTCTTTAGTGTCGGTTGTGGAACTGGCACTAAAGTCCCTTACGAACCGGCACTAAAGCCCGGTTCTGCACTAGTGTTATGACTAATGTTGAGTCCATGGATTATATGCACTCTCACCCTTCCACCATTGCTAGCCTCTCTAATACCGCACACTTTTCGTCGGTATCATATACCCACCATATACCTTCCTCAAAACAGCCACCATACCTACCTATTATGGCATTTCCATAGCCATTCCGAGATATATTGTCATGCAACTTACCACCGTTCCGTTTACTGTGACACGCTCCATCATTGTCATATTGCTTTGCATGATCATGTAGTTGACATTGTATTTGTGGCAAAGCCACCGTTCATAATTCTTTCATACATGTCACTCTTGATTTATTGCATATCCCGGTATACCGCCGGAGGCATTCACATAGAGTCATATTTTTTTCTAAGTATTGAGTTGTAATTGTTGAGCTGTAAGTAAATAAAAGTGTGATGATCATCATTTTTAGAGCATTGTCCCAAGTGATGAAAGGATGATGGAGACTATGATTCCCCCACAAGTCGGGATGAGACTCCGGACTAAATAAAAAAAGGAGAGGCCATAAAAAAAGAGAAAATGCCAAAAAAAAGAAGGGACAATGCTACTATCCTTTTACCACACTTGTGCTTCAAAGTAGCACCATGATCTTCATGATAGAGAGTCTCCTATGATATCACTTTCATATACTAGTGGGAATTTTTCATTATAGAACTTGGCTTGTATATTCCAATGATGGGTTTCCTCAAAATGCCCTAGGTCTTAGTGAGCAAGCGAGTTGGATGCACACCCACTTAGTTCCTTTTGTTGAGCTTTCATATACTTATAACTCTAGTGCATCTGTTGCATGGAAATCCCTACTCACTCACATTGATATCTATTAATGGGCATCTCCATAGCCCGTTGATACGCCTAGTTGATGTGAGACTATCTTTCCTTTTGTCTTCTCCACAACCACCATTCTATTCCACATACAGTGTTATGTCCATGGCTCACGCTCATGTACTGCGTGAAGATTGAAAAAGTTTGAGAACACCAAAAGTATGAAACAATTGCTTGGCTTGCCATCGGGGTTGTGCATGATTTAAATACTTTGTGTGGTGAAGATAGAGCATAGCCAGACTATATGATTTTGTAGGGATAACTTTCTTTGGCCATGTTATTTTGAGAAGACATAATTGCTTAGTTAGTATGCTTGAAGTATTATTATTTTTATGTCAATATTAAACTTTTGTCTTGAATCTTTCGGATCTGAATATTTTTTTGAGGAATTAGACAGTGGGAGAGGCTCCCACTGTGTTTGTATTACTCAAAAGAAGGATACAATGTACAAGGAGGATTTACATGGTGCCTGACCTCCACTTGTGGAGGTTGGGGCCGCTACATTTTAATGGATATGCAGTCAAGGTGGTTCTAAGCTATTTACAAAGGAGAGAATAAAGTCTCTCACATCTTCTCTGGTTCTATGATGGAGCAGGCTAAAATCATGTTTGAAACGTTCGAGCCAAGAGAGAATAGTTGGGGTGATGCTTCTGAAATGTTTGTTATTCCTCTCTTTCCAAATGCTCCAAGCCGCGTGAAGGAAGACATCCATGAACATGGGATTGTTCCAATCATGAGCTGCCATGATGATCCACCGAAGCCTTGAACCAGTTTGCTGCCAAGTTATCCCTAGAATGGACCAACAATGTTGGCTAAAAGGGCATTGGAAGATCATGTGTTCGACAGTCTCTTCAATTCGCTGGTCACAAAGAAGGCAGTTGTAATTGTCTCCAATGTTGTAGTGTCTCCTCTTGAGCATGTTACGTGTGTTTAAGCGGTCTGAGAGAAGAAGCCGCCCAAACACCTTAATTTTCACCGTTGACCTGGCTGCCCAGAGCCAATTGTATGATTGATGTGCATGCACCTCTCTAAAGTAGAACTTGTAATATCTGATTGCCTTAAATTCCACTGAACCCCAACAATATGTCCAGTTATCGTGGGGGTCGGGTCAGTAATGTTGCCAACATGCCTCACCTTTTGCTATAGATCACGGACTTCTTGCATTGCTTGAACTGAGAGTGGGAGGTGAAACGTTTCATGCAGCGACGTGAATCCCAGGAAATCTTTGACCGAAATATCTTCATTTATTGCGAAGGAAAAGGCGCACCGGTACGTTTCTTTGAGAGTGACATCAAGCCACAGGTCTTTCCACATGAGCACTATGGCTCCATCATGCACAATTGCTTTTGAAATACCTCTATAGATCGGGGTGAGCTTGAGAACATCTCGCCACCAGAATGATCCGCATGGTTCCATGGCATGGGGGATTTTGTTTGTGTAGTATGTGGACCATACGAGCTCCACCCAAGGCACATCGTGTCTGTTGTAGAATTTATGCAGGTATTTGAGAAGGAGGGCATCGCTTTGTATGCGTAGGTTTATTATGCCAAGACCCCCACACTGTTTTGGTCGACACACCATGCTCCATGCCGCAAGCAAGTTGCATTTGTCCCTATGTTCAGTCTTTTTTGTCCAGAGGCACTTCCTTCGCAATTTGTCAAGCAGCTCAAGTATCTTTGGTGGCAGTCTGAGAGTGCACAGAGCAAAGATAACTAGGGATGTGATCATGGTATTGAGTAGTGATAGCCTGGCTCCATATGACATCAAGGCCAGGGTGCTTGTCATCCGTCGTTCCATTGTGCAAACAAGCGGCATTAAATCTTGGACTGAGGGCTTGGTTGTCTCGAGAGGTAACCCTAGGTAAGTGAAAGGCATGGAACCTACTTTGCATCCAAAGATATTGGAGAGCTCATTGTAGCAGTCGGCCTCACAGTTGATTCGGATCTGAATATTCATACCACAATTAAGAGAATTACATTGGAATTATGCCAAGTAGCATTCCACATCAAAAAATCTGTTTTTATCATTTACCTACTCGAGGACGAGCAAGAATTAAGCTTGGGGATGCTTGATACGTCTCCAACGTATCTATAATTTTTTATTGTTCCATGCTATATTATATTCTGCTTTGGACATCATTGGGATTTATTATACACTTTTATATTATTTTTGGGACTAACCTATTAACTGGAGGCCCAGCCCAGAATTGTTGTTTTTTTGCCTATTTCAGAGTTTCACAGAAAAAGAATATCAAACGGAGTCCAAATGGAATGAAACCTTCGGGAACGTGATTTTCGGAACGAACATGATCCAGAGGACTTGGACCCTATGTCAAGAAAGCTACCAGGAAGGCACGAGGTAGGGGGCGCGCCTACCCCCCCCCCCCCGGGGCCCCCCCCACCCTCATGGGGCCCACGTTTGTAACGCCCTCGATGCGGCTATATCTCCCATGTGTCGAAGCACGACTTAGAGGCATAACCGCATTGAAAGCAATGTCGCAAGTGAGGTAATCTTCACACAACCCATTTAATACATAAGGGAAAGAGATACATAGTTGGCTTACAATCGCCACTTCACACAATACATGAATAAAGCATTACATCATCCAGATACAATCAAGGTCCGACTACGGAACCAAAATGAAAGAAGACTACCCCAAATGCTACACACATCCCCGATCGTCCCAACTGGGCTCCACTACTGATCGACTGAAACGAAACAACACAATGGAGAAGATCTTCATCGAGCTCCTCCTTGAGCTCAGTTGCGTCACCTGCACGGTATCATCGGCACCTGCAAGCTGGTTTAGGAAGTATCTGTGAGTCACGGGGACTCAGCAATCTCACACCCTCGCGATCAAGACTATTTAAGCTTATAGGTAAGGTAAAAGGTATGAGGTGGAGCTGCAGCAAGCGACTAACATATTTGGTGGCTAACATACGCAAATGAGAGCGAGAAGAGAAGGCAAAAGCACGGACGAGAATCTATGATCAAGAAGTGATCCTGGAACAACCTACGTCAAACATTACTCCAACACCGTGTTCACTTCTCGGACTCCGCCGAGAAGAGACCATCACGGTTATGCACGCGGTTGGTGCATTTTAATTAAGTTCAACTTTAGGTTTTCTACAACCGGACATTAACAAATTCCCATCTGCCCATAACCGCGGGCACGGCTTTCGAAAGTTCAATCCCTGCAGGGGTGTCCCAACTTAGCCCATCACAAGCTCTCACGGTCAACGAAGGATATTCCTTCTCCCAAGACAATCCGTCAGACTCGACATCCCGGTTACAAGACATCCTCGACAATGGTAAAACAAGTCCAGCAACACCGCCCGAATGTGCCGAGAAATTCCGATAGGAGCTGCACATATCTCGTTCTCAGGGCACACTCAGATGAGACATCCTACGAGTAAAACCAACCCTCAAGTTGCCCCGAGGTGGCCCCGCAGTCTACTCGGTCGGACCAACACTCAGAGGAGCACTGGCCCAGGGGGGTTTAAATAAAGATGACCCTTGAGTCTGCAGAACCCAAGGGAAAGAAAAGGCTAGGTGGCGAATGGTAAAACCAATGTTGGGCATTGCTGGAGGAGTTTTATTCAAGGTGAACTGTCAAGGGGTTCCCATTATAACCCAACCGTGTAAGGAACACAAAATCCGGGAACATAACACCGATATGATGGAAACTAGGGCGGCAAGAGTGGAACAAAACACCAGGCATAAGGCCGAGCCTTCCACCCTTTACCAAGTGTATAGGTGCATTAATTAAATAAGAGATATTGTGATATCCCAACAAAAAACATGTTCCAACGAGGAACAAACTCCATCTTCACCTGCAACTAGCAACGCTATAAGAGGGGCTGAGCAAAGCGGTAACATAGCCAAACAACGGTTTGTTAGGACAAGGTGGGTTAGAGGCTTGGTTTAGCAACATGGGAGGCATGATATAGCAAGTGGTAGGTATCGTAGAATAGGCATAGCAAAAGAGCGAGCAACTAGCAAGCAAAGATAGAAGTGATTTCGAGGGTATGGTCATCTTGCCTGAAATCCCACAAGGAAGAAGAACGAGTCCATGAAGAAGACAAACGGACATAGTCGAACGGATCCTCACAAACGCAACGTTATCGGAACTAACCCGAAGAAGCAACACCGAAAAGAAGCAAACAACATAGTAAACAACCACCACATACACATGGACTCATCAATATGCATGTCCGGTTAAATATGCATGGCATGGCAAGGGGCACAAACAAAACTACAAGTTAAGTGGAGCTCAATATGCAACGAGTTGCATATTGACGGAACACCACATCAATTATTTAGTTCTCTCTCATTTAGGTACTCAACAATATTAAATGTTGGTTAACATGGCAAGAGGTGAAGCATAACAAAACTATACCATCTAACAATTTAAATGAGGTCGGATATAACCAACCACAAATCCGATAAATCCCCATATGCATTTAACAATTTGGTGCAACAACAATTTTAAACATTTTAAATGTTGTTATCATGATGCGAATGACATGTGTAAGTTTTATGCAGGTTTTAAGAAAATGTTAACAAGAGCATATCATGAAACATTTGTTACCGTGGCGGAAACGGAAAAGGGGTGCCATGGCAACGATAACGATAGCGGTGCCACGGCAACGTTCCGGTTCCGGTAACTCGATTGAGAAACCGATGCAAAGGAGAAGTGTGCGGATGCATGCAAAAGATGGTGGGGCACTCCCGGATACCGGGTGTCCCATGAGTCGATGATGGTGACAAGGCAAAAGAGGGGCAACGTGCACCGACAATTCGAGCATGGAGCAAGCACGAGCATCTCATACATCACACATGCATTCGTTCACGGCCGGTCGTCTCGGGGTTATACCTTCGAAGCGTGTGTTATCGGAGGGGTTCGAGTTCGATGCGGTGTAGGGGAAGTAGACGTTTTCGGGACGTTCGTAGTGGAAGTAGTCGTTCTCGCATGCTCTAGGGTCGACGGTAGAGGTTCTCGTGATCTCGACGACGGTAGAGGTTCTCGCGATCTCGACGACGGTAGTGGTACATGTTCGTTTTTGGAGAGGTACTTGACGAATCCAAGGTTTCCGGGGGCAACGGTAGTGGAACTTGGCGAATCCGAGTTCTTCGGAGGTCGTCATCGAACTTGGCCAAATACACGATGTGGGTAGACGTTTACTCGACGGCCTTCGGCAACAGTAGTTGTTGTACAAGTTTTTGTAGAGGTTCGGGGTCATCGTGGAGGTGCTTGGCGCAACGTAGGTTTCTGGGGTCATCGGGTACATGTTCACGAAGTAGTCGTACACGTCGACGGTAGTTGTACACATGACGTTGGGGTACTTGTCGGTCCGGTCTTGACGGAGTAGATGTACACGTTGTCGGGGTACTTGTCGCATCACCGGGCATATATGTACATGTTCGGAGTGGAACTTGGCATATCCATGTACTTGGCGTTTTGCAATCTCATGTCCAGGGTCGTCAAGTAGTCGTTCGGGCGTCTTGGAGGAACGTGACGTTCACGGGGTCCCGGTCTTGACCATGGAGAGGGGAGGCTGTGGTGGGTGCACTGGGCCTGCGTGTGCAAAGGTCAACGGAGCTGGGCCTTGCTGGCGGAACGCTGTGAGCGGGACGCCTCATGGACCACCAAAAGAAGCAGGGGAGGTCGCTGCGGTCAACGGGTACGGTGACTCCTCACTGGACTTGGCGCAGACGCGGACGAGGGCTTGAGGCGGCTGGCTCCGGGATGCAGGGCACGGAGGGAGGTGTTGATCCGGCCACTGGACGACGTCTCCGGTGAGAACCGAGTCGAGGCAGGGGGTCGGCGGCCATGAGTTGGTCTCCTGTTACAGAGAACAAGAGAGATGAGAGGTGGAGGAGGGAAAGAGAAGGAGAAAGAGGCGCGGGGGAAGAGGCCTTGGAGGTCGAGGTCGGCGGGAACGGCGTGCAGGCTGATCCAGGCGGAGGCACGCGGGATCCCGCCGGCGGCGTGGCCTGAGACGACGGCGCCATGGGGATTGGTCCCCTGGACGCATCCTGCAACGCTGGAAGAAGCAACAACGGGGTTCGCGAAGAGGCGAGGTGGAGGAGGAGCTGGCGGCGCTTGGCGGCGGTGGAGCTCCAAGGCGGCGGCGTCTGCGATGGAGGGCTTGACGGGAGGAGGAAAGGGATCGGGAGAGAGAGAGATCGAGGAGAGATCGTACGCGGGGCTTCTCCCTGGCGGCGGTGGATGAGGACGAGAGGAAGAGGGTGAGTGGGATCGGGCAGAGAGAGGGTTAGGTTTAGGTGGGAGTTCAGTTGGGCCGGCTAGGTCAGGCCACAGTTGGACCCAAGCATGCTACGGGGATGGATGGGCCTTGCTGGACTTCCCCCCTCCATATTTTTATTACTCAAAAGAAGAAAGAAAAAAAACACAGGAGATAAAAGAAATGAACAGAGGAGTAGCAAAAGAGTTTGGAAGGGAGAAAAATCTTTCCAGACACACAAAAATGTGAAGGATGACAATAAAATGGTAAGAGGATTTTTGGAGAAAAAGGTTCGGACATGTTGAAATTAATTCACCATGTTTGAATTTTGAAGCCCATTCGAAAAGACTCAAAATGGGCTGAGATTTTAGAGGAGCCTCGATAAAAGAGATGAGAAAAATATTGGCAAGGTTTGAAGGTCAAACTCGAAGATGAAAATACAAGGAAAATACTATTCACGTGTGTTATGGTTGATTCCATAAGGATGAAATATTTATTATAGCTCCCTAATAATATTGGGAGGATATATGTTATAAAGAGAAAAACACCATGTGCATTTCCCTCGATTTAAATGGATCGAAGATCCATACAAATTATTTATGAAGTTATAAGATTAATGATATGATGGCATGATGACATGATGCCATGCACATGATGAAATGATGAATGCAAAGAACCAAACAAGTCACACGACGGAACCCGGAAACCCTGGAAGGCATCTGAAGCTCCGGTCTTGGGGCGTCACAACGTTGATCCACCGATGTACTTCTTCCTCCTATATATACCTACGTACCCCCAAACTACCAGATACGGAGCCAAAAACCTAATTCCACCGCCGCAACCTTCTATACCCGTGAGATCCCATCTTGGGGCCTTTTCCGAAGCTCCGCCGGAGGGGGCATCGATCACGGAGGGCTTCTACATCAACACCATAGCCTCTCCGATGATGTGTGAGTAGTTTACCTCAGACCTTCGGGTCCATAGTTATTAGCTAGATGGCTTCTTCTCTCTTTTTGGATCTCAATACAAAGTTCTCCACGATTCTCGTGGAGATCTATTCGATGTAATCTTCTTTTACGGTGTGTTTGTTGAGACTGATGAATTGTGGGTTTATGATCAAGTTTATCTATGAACAATATTTGAATCTTCTCTGAATTCTTTTATATATGATTGGTTATCTTTGCAAGTCTCTTCGAATTATCAGTTTGGTTTGGCCTACTAGATTGATCTTTCTTGCAATGGGAGAAGTGCTTAGCTTTGGGTTCAATCTTGCGGTGTCCTTTCCCAGTGACAGTAGGGGCAGCAAGGCACGAATTGTATTGTTGCCATCGAGGATAACAAGGTGGGGTTTATATCATATTGCATGAGTTTATCCCTCTACATCATGTCATCTTACTTAAAGCGTTACTCTGTTCCTTTGAACTTAATACTCTAGATGCATGCTGGATAGCGGTCGATGTGTGGAGTAATAGTAGTAGATGCAGGCAGGAGTCGGTCTACTTGTCTCGGACGTGATGCCTATATACATGATCATACCTAGATATTCTCATAACTATGCTCAATTCTATCAATTGCTCAACAGTAATTTGTTTACCCACCGTAATACTTATGCTCTTGAGAGAAGCCACTAGTGAAACCTATGGCCCCCGGGTCTATTTTCCATCATATTAATCTCCCGTCAACAAGCTATTTTTTGCGCTGTTTTTATTTTGCTTTATTTACTTTGCATCTTTATCATAAAAATACTAAAAATATTATCTTATCATATCTATCAGATCTCACTTTCGTAAGTGACCGTGAAGAGATTGACAACTCCTTTATTGCGTTGGTTGCGAGGATTTTATTTGTTTGTGTAGGTGCGAGGGACTCGTGCGTGGCCTCCTACTGGATTGATACCTTGGTTCTCAAAAACTGAGGAAAATACTTACGCTACTTTGCTGCATCACCCTTTCCTCTTCAAGGGAAAACCAACGCAGTGCTCAAGAGGTAGCACGGGTCATCGGATCCAAAACCGGACCCGATAGCTTAACGGTGACCCGTTATGGTGGATGCCACGTGTCGGGCACCCTTGACGAAAGCACTTCCATGACGCGCCATTTATCATCATGGAAGTGGACACTTCCGTGATGATAATTTTGGTAATGTCATGGAACACTTCTACGACAACACATGTATGACTATCTTGATTTTGTCATAAAATTGGCATGTATGTACATGCATGATAGAAAATGTGACCTACTGTGACAAACACGTATCATCACGGAAGTGTAATTTTTTGTAGTGAATGGCTAATACACATATTTCTACCAATCACCATGGTTGGCCGGTGGCAAAGCAGTTACAGCTGAAATGGACAACATTCGTGCAAGATTACATTAGGTGAAGACAAGGGTTTAAGTTTTTTTTTGTTGAAGCCTCAAACCAACTAAGCAAAATTGACCATGTAGCATAATTCAGGTGTATTATAGTTTCTTCCCGGTAGGCTTTTAAAATTATGAATAGGGAGGGACGGAGGGAGAAAGAGAGAGAGGGAGAGGGAGGGCGAGGGAGAGCCGGAGAGGGAGGGAGGGAGCGAGACCAAGGAGGGAGATAGGATTTGTTTTAGTCTGTTATTATTTCTTAATAAGAAATTTATGCAAACAGTCATCTATCATGGTAGCTTTCCATTCGTAAATAAGGCATACTAGAAGAACGTCTGTGCGTTGCAACGGAGCCACATTAACTTTAAGAGTTCAATATCAGTTATGTTAATATTACATTTAATATTCTCATACATATTAAGTGACATTGACGACTTTTTTACCATCAAATTCTTACACACATACCCTCTCCCTCACTCTTCCTCACTCTCTCTCTCCCCCTCTCCCTCTCTCTCTCTAACACACACATATCCATCTTATTGGGTACGGGACCATAATCCATCTATTTCACACGCACACGCGCTAGTGCATAACAATATGGATTATATGTATTATATTTGCCACCACAACTGAGGGAATTAATTTCATGTAATCGGCCAGCCACAGCTCCATGACAAACAATACATCTAAATTCTTAGCGTTATTTTTATGTAACATTGGCGAGAGGTAAACGACGGTGATTGTTTCCTTTGTTTGGAGATTGATTACCATCCGTGAGTTAAGCTGGGTACTAAAGAAGAATCTGATTGTGATACGTGAATTGATTGTTGCCTTGTACGTTTGGTTTTGGTATTTGAAGATTGTAATGCCCTCGATGCGGCTATAGCTCCCACGTGTCGAGGCACGACTTAGAGACATAACCGCATTGAAAGCAATGTCGCAAGTCAGGCAATCATTACAACACCCCATGTAATACATAATAAAAGGGGGAGATAACATAGTTGGCTTACACTCGCCACGTCACATCAGAGTACATAAATAACATCCATCAAGCAAACACTCATGGCCCGACTACGGCGCTAAAATAGAAAAGAACCCAACATGCGACAAGGCCCTGAATCAAACCCCAACTAGGCACCACTACTGATCATCGGGAAAGGAAACATAATAACGCTGAGAGTCCTCGTCGAACTCCCACTTGAGCTCGTACTCGTCACCTGGAGCGGAATCACCTGGACCTGCATCTGGAATTATAGTATTTGTGAGCCACAGGGACTCAGCAATCTCGCACCCTCGCGATCAAGACTATTTAAGCTTATAGGAATGGATGAGGCAAATATATGTGGAGCTGCAGCAAGCGACTAGCATATATGGTGGCTATCTTATACGCAAAAGAGAGCGAGAAGAGAAGGCAAGCGCGAGCGAGAAGCTAGAAGGAACAACCTGCGCAAACATAACTCCAACACCGTGTCCACTTCCCGGACTCCGCCGAGAAGAGGCCATCACGGCAACACACACGGTTGATTCATTTTAATTAATTAAGGTTTAAGTTATCTACAACCGGACATTAACAAATTCCCATCCGCCCATAACCGCGGGCACGGCTTTCGAAAGTTCAATCCCTGCAGGGGGTCCCAACTTAGCCCATGACAAGCTCTCATGGTCAACGAAGGAATAGACCTCCACCCGAGTCACACCGATCAGACTCGGTAACCCGGTACAACAAGACAGTTCGACAGGTTAAAACAAGACCAGCAACACCGCCCGAATGTGCCGACAAATCCCGATAGGAGCTGCACATATCTCTTTCTCAGGGCACACTCAGATGAGACATCCTACGAGTAAAACCAACCCTCAAGTTGCCCCGAGGTGGCCCCGCAGTCTACTCGGTCGGACCAACACTCAGAGGGAGCACTGGCCCGTGGGGGGCTAAAATAAGATGACCCTTGAGTCTGCAGAACCCAAGGGAAAGAAAAGGGTAGGTGGCAAATGGTAAAACCAATGTTGGGCATTGCTGGAAAAGCTTTAATCAAGGCGAAATATCAAGGGGTTCCCATTATAACCCAACCGCGTAAGGAACGCAAAATCCGGGAACATAACACCGATATGACGGAAACTAGGGCGGCAAGAGTGGAACAAAACACTAGGCGAGAGGCCGAGCCTTCCATCCTTTACCAAGTATATAGATGCATTAAGATAACATAGCAATATAATGATATCCCAACAAGTAAATAAATGTTCCAACAAGGAACGGCTCCAATCTTCACCTGCAACTAACAACGCTATAAGAGGGGCTGAGCAAAGCGGTAACATAGCCAATCAACGGTTTGCTAGGACATGGTGGGTTAGAGGTTTGGCATGGCAATTGGGAGGCTGACAAGCAAAAGGTAGGCATTGTAGCATTGGCAAAGCAAGAGCGAGCAAACTAGCATAGCAAAGATAGTAGTGATTTCGAGGGTATGATCATCTTGCCTGCACAGTTGTCAAAGTTGACTGGATCCTCACAAGCAAGCTCAACGGGCTCCTCGGTAGAGAACTCGTCTCCCGGCTCTACCCAACAAGACAAAAAAGCAACAAAGATACAATCAACCACGTGCAAGACCAAGCAATATGATGAAATGATGATATGCTATGCGGGATGCGATGCGGGATGCAAAATGCAAGATATGACAGGAAATGCATGAACCTGGCCTCAACTTGGAATTCCAAGGGTTCCACTGGATAGAGGGGATGAAATCGCTTGAAAACAATATAAAGATCATTGGAATCGGAGCTACGGTTTGGAAATGGCAAGCGTTTTAAGATATGACACCGGTCTGCGATTTACAGCAAGTAGGCATCTAAATGCAACGAAATGAACATGCTACAGCCACCAAACATGAAAACAAAGTACATGGCAGTGATGTACACAATATGGTTAACAAAACACTAGCACTGAGCCATAGGCAAATTCATCCATTAAGAGGTTCAAACAAGCATGGCAAAAAATGAATATGCAAAACAGATTCCAGACTTAGTGAAATTAACACTAGCCTGAAATTTCAGATCACGAAGCCCTCTTCGGAGCAGCAAAACAACATGATACAAAACCTGAACATGACAAGTAAGAACATGGCATGGAGCTACTCAACAAGCTTAACAAAACACCCAAAGTGACCTGGGGCCAAAAGGGTTCACAAAATACTCTACCGAGCACACGAACATAGCTCAAACACAATCAGTTTTCAGACTTAGTGAAAACTGAGACATGCTGAAATATAACTCACGAAGGCATGTAAACGAGCTCGATGCACTCACTACGGTGCAATTCATGGCAAGGAAAGCATATAACCAGCAAGAAGGCACAATATGCTAGCTACACATGGCAAGAACAAAGGCATAGCATGCATGGAACACTAACGGTAGCATCGGCAAAATCGCAAACAAGTTGACGATCTGCCCAGATTAACAACAAAGCAAAAGTTGAGCTCGATTGAGTCAACCTAGAGCACTCCATATATGCAAACAAAGACATGGATGGATAGAGCATAACATAAATATCAAAACTCTCTTACTGATCATCCTCAAAAGAGGCACGGATAACTAGGAAACAAGCTGGACATATGGCATCATGAACTAAAATATCCCAGACTTAGTGAAAATCACTAAGTCCCTGAAATCAGCAATCTCAGGTACCTCTCTTCGCAAGCTTCCACAAGACAACACACACATCCTAAAAATTCATGGGTGGCACCTCTGGAAAGAAGACAAAATGCTTAACAATTTATCCCAAAGGGGCACAGGCATATCATGCACGAATTAAACATGGCAAAAATGACAAAAGTGCATGATGAACTAACGGATCTGCAATTTAACTCACGAAGCCTCCTTCTAACAGCATTTTGGGAAACAAGATGACCTCAAATGCAAATGATGCAATGGAATGAAATGATGTGCATGTCGAGACGAAGATTTTGGTATATCATATGCCCAAAACGGAGCTACGGTTGCGGAGATACAAGCAGTCAAAGGTAGCACGAAAATTAAGGTTTCGGGGGAGAGGGGTCAACCCAGATCTAGATCCAGCGGCACGGATTACGAGGCGGCCGGGGCACTGTAGCGGCACGGCTGCCGAGGTTCGCCGGGAATGGTGGGGACGGCGGCCGGAGCAGCGGGGAAGGCCGGGCCCGGAGGAGAGGACGGCGGCCGGAGGTGGAGCGGCGTCCTGCGGCGGCGCGGGCCACCGGAGAAGGTCGAGGCGGCGGGGCCCGGCGCGGTGGCGCCGGCCGGCGACGGCGGCAGCGCGCGGCCGGGGACGGGCGGCGGCGGGGCGCCGGCGACGAGGAAGAAAGGCGGCGGGGCGCTGGCGCGAGGCGGCGTGGGAGATGGGCCACGGGGGCCGGGCGCGGGCCAGGTGGGCCGGCGGCGATGCGGTCCCGCCCCGGGGACAGGTGGCGGCGAATGGTTGGCTGGCGGCGGCGGGGCGGACGGTGTCCGGTCGGATCCGGACACGTCCGTCAGTGGGGGGGGGGGGTTTGATCTGCTTTTTTTTAGGAGGAGGACGGGGAGGAAGACGAGATCCGAAAATGGGGGGCCTTTAAATAGGCATAAGTGGAGTTAGGAGAGTCCAAATGAGGTGCGGTTTTCGCCCACGCGATCATGATCGAACGCTCTAGGACATGGAGCAGAGTTTGGTGGGTTTTGGGACAAATTTGGAGGGTGTTGGGCTGCAACACACACAAGGCCTTTTCGGTCCCTCGGTTAACCGTTGGAGTATCAAACGAAGTCCAAATGATACGAAACTTGACAGGCGATCTACCGGTAGTAATCCAAGGCCGCATGGCAAGTCTCGGTCCAATCCGGAAATGTTTGAACCCCACACACGAAAGAAAGCTAGAAATGGCCACCGGAGGAGAACGAAGCGCCGGAATGCAAAACGGACAACGGGGAAAATGCTCGAATGCATGAGATGAACATGTATGCAAATGCAATGCACGTGATGACATGATAAGAGATGCACGAAAAAGAAAAACAACACACGGAGACAAAGACCCGAACCCGAGAAATAAATATAACTTAGCGCCGGAGACGGCAAGAGTTGGATACAAATATGGAAAGTATATCTGGGGCGTTACAAAGATTGATTACCATCTGTTAGTTGGGTTACCAAAGAAGAAATCAATCACCATATGTAGAAAAAGGAACTACATTGCACATGCTTACACCTCATCTACTCGTGAGAATATATAGAATTGGAGCAAACAAAATAAGTGCAGACGAGAGATAAAACATCAATGAGGATCCCTAATGTCTTGACTAATATGTTGTCCTCCAGCTTGAGAAGCACCTACAAGAAATTGGGAGATGGGAGGGAGGACGAAAAAAACCAGGGGAGGTGGGACGAAAATAAACCCGAAACAGAGACTACCAACTGAGATATTAGGAGTAGAGATCATTTAGTTGATAAGAATAAATAGAAAACGGTGTTAAAAGGAGAAATAGATTAGAATACATTGAAAAACCAAAAGGACGATGTAAAAGGGGATTCGCCCTGCCCCCCGGGCCTTGCCACCGAACCGGCTCAGCGGTCCAGTCCCTGCGCGATCGTCTTCTCCTGTTCCCCGAGTCGCGTCGCTACAGAGCCGGGCTCCTGCCCGACCACCTTGCTAGCATCGAAGGGGAATGGATAAGGGTGACGCCCTGCCTTCCCTGCCCCCATGGCCTCACTCCTCCTCGACGCCCCCTCCCAAATCCACTTCTCCTCCTCGCTCGCTCGATTCCGTCGATCTGGACGAAGTCAGACGCCACGGCCACCATGACCGACCCCGTCCACACGGCCACTGCCCTCCCTGCGGGCTAGGAGCTTGTCGAGGAGCTCCGAATGCCTTCGCTACTTTGTCTGCGCCGATGAGATCAAGTCCAGCACCCCCGCATCGACGTCGCTGCCGTCTTCCTCAACCTTGGGCCACCGCGACAGTGCCGTTCGATCCGTGCCGCCCCGAGGTCCCATGTCTTCCCCTAGGGCGCCATTGACACCGCCATGATCTCCTCTTGCCTTTACCATGTTTCCCATCTCGTTTGCTCTCATTGTGTATTTCACCGTGGCTGAGAACCGCCGTCCGCCATGGCCATTGCAGGGGTAGCCACCGAGCTCCCCGGATTGACCCCGTGGCACATGCCCGCTCCTATGCACGCCCATGCCCGAGACTGCCGCTCTTCTTCCGCGCCCGCGGGGCCACTCCCTCTCCATGCCCATGCCTGTGCTACACCGCACCGGTCGCGCCCGCCGCTGCCGTCACGCTCTCCGCAGTCACCGCACCACTGTGCCCCGTGCGACACACACCCTGGCCGCGCGCCACACTCTCGTTGGCTACGCTCGCCCCATCTGTTGCCGCCTATCCCTTCGCTCGCCCCGCTGTCGCGCCCCTGCCTCGCGCCGCCTCCAGTCGTGGCCATCTTCTGCCGGCCGCCCCCTCAGCCACGCCGGCCGCATCTCTGCCCTCCACCATTGGCCGCTCGCCTCGCCTGCTGCGTGCTGCTTCCTGCTGCTATGCGCCGCTCTACCGCTGGTACGCTGCTGCGCCATGCCCTCAACATCGCCGTGGACAAATGTGGCGGAGGGATTGTTAATGGAGTATGAGAAGGAGGTGGCAGAGAAGGTGTGGAGAGGCGGGAGGTCTGGGATGGTGTCACCTGGCTGTGGTGGAGGTGTTTATGCGAGAAGGAGCTGGAGTGGAAGGAGAGGTCACATTTGGAAAGAATCGCAAAAAAAAATCATAACCCGGAGATCTCATTCCAAAAAAATGCTAATATCGATAGAGGGGTGATTTCCTTCAATAGGTGGAAAACATAGGAAATATTGGTTGTTATCAAGGAAAGGTAAAAATTTAGGAAAGTTAGGATTTTTGAACTGATTTCTATGCAAATGGGGTTTTATTGTTTGGTAACGTGATATCAGTACATGCCCGTTTGTGACGTGTCTCATTAGGAAAGTTTGCAAATGTTAAGAAACTATTTATTGGGAGGAAAGTTGTGACGTGTCTGTTATTTGTTTCCTAAAACAAATTTCACTAATAAGATAAATCGATTGATTTAGATAAGTTAGGAAAGTTAGATTAAAATGTATTATTTGTTTCCTAAAAATCTGTTATTTGTTTCATAAGACAAATTGAACCAATAAAAGGAATCATTGATTTGCATAATTTAAGAAAGTTAGATATGTGATTTGTTATATGTTAGGAAAGTTATGGTTGTAATAAAGAGTGGAGAGAAAAATAAACCGATGGACCAGGATGTGAGGGGGGGGGTGGGAGGAGAGACAAAAAAAACCCAGTGAAAATAAACCGCGGAGACTATTCACCAACTCGTCCATTAGGAGTAGAGAAAATACACAATCATCTCTCGCAGTACATGAGGACCATTTAACACTCAAAATGTATCTCCCCTCGTCTACCTCCTACTTTTATTAGCCACCTTTACTGCAAGCAAAGCACTATTGATTTCACAAATTTTTCAAAGTTTCAGTAAGGTTCCCAAGTGAAGGTAAGGCAATATGACTGACTATTGAATTGATGAAAACGAGAAGAGAACTATAAGACAACTAACAAAATAACAAAAAAAAGTGGAAATTGAAAGATTAAATTATTGATCTTGAATATTCAACTGGCTGGTCCATAAAAAGAGAACAAAAGAATCAGTTGATTTGATTTTCTTATACAAGTACAAGATTTCAAAAAGAGGGTTCAACCATGGTTGCTTGAACAAAGATGGGAGAAGGACGACTAGGAAGAAATATGTCAATTGTCGTCTTGCAAAAGGAAGGTGGATAAAAAAGACACAACGATTGTGAGGATGAGTGACACTGTTTTTTGAATTATCTAATTGTTTGATAACAATATATTTTTATCCCTTGGCAACGCATGGGCATTCAACTAGTCTCATAAAAGATGAAGAGATTTTTTGTCGTAAACTGTTGACTGAAAAGTACACCTCTAAAAATGAAATTATCTCTAATTTAAAGCAATGAGCTATGGTACATAAGCTAATCCCTGCTCCCGTCTGCAAAGGGTCATTCTTTTAATTTATTGATGAGTCATCGGCTTCTCATTCAAGCACCAACATAGAGAGCGTTATTTTCATTCTCAGTTTAACATGCATTTGGTCTAATTAAAGTTGGATGTGAGCATGACTGGATGTTTTCTATGCTGAATTACAATGTATAGTCGTTGCTTGAACTTCAAATGTGATCTGCATTTATATTTATGGTCTCAGAAAAGGCTTGTGAGATACCATTTTATAATATTGTATCATGGTTATTTTGACAAAAATGTTGATATCTGATATATAAGCAGAGAAATTCTTTGAAGTTTTGTGCACATAGTGGTTTGACGAATAATGCACATACTCATCAGACCGTTGTTTGTTTCCCTACGAAACAGAAGCATTAGTGCACCTATAAGTAGGTCTACGACCATTTGACGACTTTGGTCCATGTGAAGAATTTTCCCTGGGTTTTCTCTTCTTTGGTGGTGTCATGATGACATTCACCTGAAGATTTTGAAGAAGACTCTTGGGCACCTAGATTTTCTTCACTCGGGGACCATTCCTGCAGTTAGTACCAACAAAACCAGCGTACTTCACCATTCTGATTTTTGAATAGCTTATAGTTGGAGTCAAATGACTCATCAGAAGAATGTGTATTATCACAATTGTAGCCAGATAGAGTGAATGGATCAACTATAGGTCCTTTTGCGGCAACCCATGTGGTTTTGGGATACTGCTCAGGTTTCCAATAAGATCCATCAGCATTCAACTTCCTCTCAAGAGCAATACCCTCTTTTCTAGGGTTCCTGTTCATAATCTGTTTCTTGAGCACACCACAAAGGGTTTGATGCCCTTTGAGGCTTTTGTACATGCCTGTGACGAACAATTTCTTCAGACCTGCATTTTTGTTAGTAACACTTGTGGTCTCCTCAGATGAGGGGATTGAAACCACAAAGACATTTGAAGATATAGTAGCAATTGAAGCACTTGAACATTCAACTGAAGAATTTGCATTATCACATTCAAGACATTTTAAGAATGGAGCAACAAATTCTTCCTGAGCAGTGTTGATCTGTTGAGCGAGCAATGAATCATTGTCTTTCTGAAGATCATCACGAGACACTCTCAGTTTCTCGAGTTCTCGCTTCCTTTGAAGAAATTCATAGGACAACTTCTTGTGTTGGGCTGAAGGGCCACATGACGACTTTCAAGTTCATCATATTTTGACTGAAGACGCTCAAGATTTTCAGTTAGAATTTTAGAACATTCCATTTCATCGTTCAACAGACCATCACTTTATCTAACAAATTGTGAATCCTTTCCATAGTAGTTTGTTGTTTTGAAACAATTTTAGCTAATTTGGAGTAGCTAGGAGTCATGTTTTCATCAGATTCATCTTCACTTGAGAAAGATGAAGAATGATTGAGTACCTTGGTGCCATTGGCCATGAGGCACAATGCAGAAGAAGATGAATCATGATCGATAGTCATCGTTTTGAGAGGCTCCTTGAACTCGAGGAACCAGGGATCCTGACAGGTGTGCTGCCCTTCATAGACGTCAGAGATCCTGTCCCAAATGAGCTTCACATTGCAAAGATGCATAATGCGTCTAAACTCATCTCTGGATAGACTGGAGCAGATGACAACCCTTGTCCGTATATCCAGATGAGTGTACTTGTGAATATCATCAGCATTGACCACCTTGTAGAGGTCAGCCAATCTTATCTGAGTGATGGTCCACAACTCATTGTTCATGGATAGGAGACACTTCCGCATCATAGGCTTCCACTTCAGATAGTCTGTGCCATCGAAGATCGATGGGGCACGCAGCCGATACCTTGATCATACCTATGGTTGACATAACTAAAACTCCAGGTGGTTAAACCAAAATCATACAGGACAAGGGAGTACCTTGCTCTGATACCAATTGGAAGCGCAGGTTAACTCCCAAAGGGGGGGTGAATGGTAGATTTTTAGAAATTCGTCAAACTTGGAGGAATTTGATGAAGATCCGAGTGAAGAAATAGAAACACGGGGAGACTAATTCCTCACAGAAATGAAAAACATGCATACAGGATACCTATAAGTGAAGAACATGCAATCATACAGTCATACAAGCATGAGAAAGATGAACTGAAGAAATAGAAAACAACAAGATGAAAGATTTCAGTTCAAGTTCTTCAAAGAGTAGATCACAAATTCTTCAGCAGCGGAATAACATAAAGTAAGGGTTGAGGAATTTGAAACTAGGTTGTCTTGGTGAAGACACAAGGATTTGGTAGACCAGTTCCAATTGTTGTATCAACTATACATCTGGTTGAGGCGGCTGAGTCGCAACTCTGAGGACACATAGTCCTCACCATATTCCTCTTGAGCTAAGGCCACGCAGACCTCGCCCAATCACTCGTGGTAAGTCTTCAAGGTAGACTTCCAAAACCTTCACAAACTTGTTCACCGACTCACTAGAGTGGCTCTTGGTGTGTTCAGAACTTGACGCCTAACCGTCTAGAAGAATGACAGTCTTAAAAGGTAACCGCGTTGGATCACACAGATCAATCTCTTAAGTGATGCTCAAACACTTTGGCTCTAGCTAGGTTTTTCCTAACTAGGATCCTCTCAAAGTCGTGAGATGATGGGTTGCTCTCAAATGACAAGTGTCAAGTTCTCTCGAAGCATCGAACCAACATCAACAAGTGGTTGTAGGGGGGGGGCTATTTATAGCCAGAGGCAACCCGACATGAATTGTCATAAATGCCCTTCTCTGATCTGATCGTTGTTAGTATAAGGATCCACTCGACAGCTGGGCCGCGACGCAGCAACGGTTGGAATTTGAAGTCTCAAATTCGTCGGGGCACTCAATTTTCTCACTTTTAGGCAGAACGCACTGGCGAAATCTTAACTCCTCAGCATGACAAAATTCAGCAGTGACCAGATGAACTTCGTCACTGTCGCTAGCAAATTCGTCAGTTGTACTGGAGATTTCCAAAGGCTTCACTCGAAGCAGCTAGAGTAGTATAGGTTTGAGCATCACTTTGGAAATGTGAAATATGTTTCACCTAGACCCCATTTAACAGTACGATTTTTCCTATGACTCAATAAAGAAGAAAGAAACTACGAAAACAAAAGTTTTCAAGCTTCAAAGTCTTCACATCAATTTCTTCAAAGGGTCCGTACCAATTTCATCACCAAATTCTTCACTTGAAGAAATACATTTTAGGGGTCGTCTTCCATGTGTTAACCAAAATCTCCAGGGACTATACCTCCTATGTATACTCACAAACACGTTAGTCCCTCAACCTATTTACTTTCAATACACCAAAACCACCAAGGGGGCACTTGATGCACTTACAACTAGGTCACATGACGTTGCGAAGAAGGCTGGCCGCCAAATGGCCCAGCTCGAGCGGTCTATGGTGTCGCCCTGTGCTCTCATGAAACTTGGCGCCTCACCCTCTTGTCCTGCCATGCCATCTCCATCCTCTACGTCATCGACGCCGTCCATGGCTATAACGATGTCTTTAGCGCCATTGTCCTCCCCCACAATGTCGACCTAGGAGCCTAAAGGTATGTTTACATGCTTTAGAGTGAGAGACTGCGAAAGGGGTGAGAAAGGAAATGACGAATCCATCAATTCATGAGGACGTCTTAAGGAGAACGACGAACATGAATAGCACGTGGTCTAATGTGATGCATGCCTCTGTTACTACAAGATTTGTTTTCATGAAAAGTCAAAGACCCCTGGGATAGTGTGGATATGAAGAACCAGAAGTTTCTTTTGCTTTATTCAGCGTGAAGGAGATAATGGGTTGGTTGAGTTGACAAATAACTGCCCAAGTAAGAGATGGTCTGGCTGACCATGAATTGTTGTTGGTGGATTGGTTGATGTTTGGAACTGAAAATTGACGCGGCATGCATGGTGGAACTGAAAGGTGATGTGGCATGCATGGTGACGTGGATAGTGTGCATGTAAAGAGAATTGCTAGTAATGGGGATCAACTTTTTAAGAAGGAAAACGTTTCAATTCATCCGGCTGATTTCAGCCGAGCTTAAACCGCCTCCATTGGGTGACACGTGCCTATGGGCCCAACCATTGCCTTATCTCTATCCTCGTCCACCAATTCCTTCGTTCTGTTTTCTTCTGCCCCCGTGAGCTCCATCTCCATCAAACTGAAAACTTACGCACTGCCACTCCTGTCACTACTAGGTAGCTGGCCGTCGCGCACTGCTACCAGCCCGTGGCATGGCTGCTGCAAGCCCTGCCGCTGCTGTTGCGACGGGGACATCTCCCTCAACTCCGGCTACAATGGAGATCATCACGTCGTCGGTGCTGCCATGAACGTCGGTCATATGTTGTCGGGGTCGCCGGTTGCTACATTGGAGCGTCGCCGGAGTCGCCGAGGTTGCGTTGGAGCTTCGCCGGAGTCGCCGAGGTTGCATTGAAGCTTCGCCGGAGTCGCCGGTTGCTGCGTTGGAGCTTCGCCGGAGTCGCCGAGGTTGCATTGAAGCTTCGCCGGAGTCGCCGGTTGCTGCGTTGGAGCTTCGCCGGAGTCGCCGAGGTTGCATTGAAGCTTCGCCGGAGTCGCCGGTTGCTGCGTTGGAGCTTCGCCGGAGTCGCCGAGGTTGCATTGAAGCTTCGCCGGAGTCGCCGGTTGCTGCGTTGGAGCTTCGCCGGAGTCGCCGAGGTTGCATTGAAGCTTCGCCGGAGTCGCCGGTTGCTGCGTTGGAGCTTCGCCGGAGTCGCCGAGGTTGCATTGAAGCTTCTGTCAGTGCTGGATACGGTGGCTGGCAACGTCGACGACTGCTCCATACGGTGGCCAGTGAAGAGCAAAGCCAGTGCTGCGATGGAGAATCATAGAGGTCGCCTGTGGTGCCATGGAGCATCGTTGGTGCCGCCAGTGTGGTTCTCCGTGTTGTGATGCAGCATAGCCAGGGCCGTCGAGGTGCTACAGAGAGACAAGGTCGGGTGGTCCTGATGGTTGTCTGGCAAGAGGAGGAAGACAGGTTGCGGAGCGTATTTCCTGATCGAACGGTCCTGTGCGCCAGATCGGACGACTCCCGAAGCGGATGATTTTCTGCAAAGATCATCCAGATGATTTGTAGCAGTGGCCTTTTAAGAATAGTATATCTCATCAAGTATAAAAGCAAGAAGTCGAAACAAAAGAAAATTAAAACATTGACATCGCACCCAAAAACTTGAAAAAAAAACCCGTAAGATGGCACAAAAACTTTGATTGGCACACCATAAAAACGAAATCCTTTTATCATTTTCTTAACCCTTGAACTTGGCTTTGATTGTTGAACACAATCGGATTTTATACATGCTTGTAAACTTGTGAGCTGCTCCTTGGCATATAAGAGAAAAAGAAAGGACACAAAGTTTTTAATCCGAGCTCATATGCACACTGATTAGCAGTAAGATCCTAAAAAATAGTAAACAATTTCAAAAAAAAATTGATTTTTTTTGTGATAAGCACTGATAAATTTATCACATGCTTGTCAATTTGGTGACAAAGTGACATTTCAATTTTGGAGCATCGATTTTCTTGTTTTTTCCCGGACCTCCAGAAATGTTATTTCATCACGAATTTTGCACGCGGGTCAAATATTCATCAATGTTTATCGCGAAAAGAATTCAAAAACATTTTAACTTTTTTTACTATTATTTTGAATTTTACTGTTCATCCAAATGCATGTGAGCTCGGAATTAAAAAAGCGCTTTCGAAAAAGAAAACCCTTGCGAGGAAGCAAACGTAACGTGATAAAACGTGAGCACAGGCAAGTAAGCAACCGGTGGCCTTGCCAAGTGTGAAGCCGGCGCCAATCTTACTGACAGGTGGGCCCCACGCCCGCGGTCCTCACACTGACAAGGCGGCCCCGCGCACCGTCCGTTGGCTTCTCGTTAAGCTAAACTACTAGTCGGCGAGAAGAAGGAATCGGAGTAGACGCAAGCCCACGCGAATCCCCGAACCCAATCGGAGCGACGAGAGGAACAAACCGGCCGACGAGGGGAAGGAAGGCCCGCCGCAGCGATGCAGACGCAGAGGTCGCCGGCGATGGTGGGGGGAGGGCCCGGGTCGGCGGTCGGGTCGCCGTCCCCGGCGACGGTGCCGGTGAGGCGGCGCTGCGAGGGCACGGCCATGGGGGCCGTCACCCTCGACCTCCGCCCCGGCCTCGGCGTCGGCCCCTTCACCCTCGGTGAGTCCCCCCCCCCCCCCCCCCCCCCCCCCCAACAACCCTATAGCGAACCAACCAACCGCCGTCGCCGCGTCGGTTGGGATCCGATTTCCGAACCCGTCGGTTGCTTCCTTTCGCTCCGCACGCGACAACAGAAGAGAAACCTGCGTTTTAAGCAACCGCTTAGCTGAAAGTTTCGATTTTTTTGCCAATTCTGACACAAGAGCTCGGGGATGGTCGGTGCAGGGATGCCGATTTCTGATGCATTTGCGCAGATTGAACACCAGCCAAACATTTACGATGTTGTCCACGTGAAGTACTTCGACGAGGTTTGTGATGGGCAGCCCTTGTTTGGTGTTACCAGAGCCACCAAATTAACCTTTACTGATTGGTGTGGTTCATTCTGTGATTCCAGGAGCCTCTAAAGTTGGACTTCGTCATAAGCTTTCCGGATCACGGGTTTCACTTACGCTTCGATCCTTGGTCCCAGGTTTGTTTCAGTCAATTGCTTGGATTTTCCTTGATACTCTGGTTGCATTGTAGACATCGTTGATCTCACTTGTACTGAATCCATGTATACAGTAGCATTTGTTTGTTGGTATTGAATACTGTACTGAAATGTTTATATAACCAAATTATAGTGGTTCTATGCTTCGTTGAAAATAGGAAGTGTAATGCAGACCCATCAGTAGTTTAGTGCCGTAGTTATTTGAATTCTGCAGCAAAATTTGCTTAAAGAATATGGTATAAAAACCTGTACATACTTTGCACTTGAGATTTGTGAAAAAAATTCACTATCGATCAGAAATTCTTATTCTTTTATTTTTCTCCTGCAGAGGCTTCGTCTCATCGAGATTTTTGATGTTAAGAGACTGCAATTGCGTTACGCGACGTCTTTAATTGGGTGAGGAGCTTCTACGCATTCCCTCTTTTCTGTTTAGTCTATTTTCAAGAACTCTTGGGTCGAGTAAAGCTGGCATGGTCACTCATTTTTTGCCCTAACCGTTCAGCAAAAGGTTAGGTGCTGTGTTACTGACGATTTCCTTCTCCCTTCTATTCTTTCAGCGGTCCATCGACGCTAGCCACTTTTGTATCTGTTTATGCTCTATTCGGACCGACTTTCCCTGGGATATATGATAAAGAGAGGGGCATGTATACCCTCTTCTATCCAGTATGTCATGACAAATAGCCCTTGCTTTGTTTTATTTCTTTCAAGATTTTGTTCCATGTTCCATTTCCTGGCCTGTTTGGGTTTATCTTACTCACAAGATTTTGCAGGGTTTATCATTCGCATTCCCTATCCCCAGTCAATATACAAATTTCTTCAACAATGGGGAAGGTATGTTGCCAAATAGTCACATTCATTTCTGCATAACTATCATTCGCAGCATTTCTTCTCAGCTTCTTATTGCACTTGCAGTGGCAGATTTGCCCCTGGAATTTCCCGATGGAACAACTCCGGTTACGTGTCGTGTTTCTATATATGATAGCTCAACAGATAGCAAAGTTGGTGTTGGATCATTGATGGATAAGGCAGTTATTCCTGCCTTACCTGCGGGCAGCCTATATATGGAGGAAGTACATGCAAAGGTACATTGCCTATTTATTGATGATATTTCCAGTCTATTAATCCTGTGAAAACTGCAGAAATTTTCCTGTTTCATGATTCACTAATCCATACGATCTGGTTTTACAACTGCACACCACCACCACCACCACCACCACAACAACAACAGCAAAGCCTTAAGTCCCAAACTATTTGGGGTAGGCTAGAGCTGAAACCTATAAGATCTCGCAACCAACTCATGGTTCTGGCGCATGGATAGCTAGCTTCCACGCACCCCTGTCCATGGCTAGTTCTTTGGTGATACTCCACTCCTTCAGATCTCTCTTTACGGACTCCTGCCATGTCAAGTTCGGTCTACCCCGACCTCTCTTGACATTATCAGCACGCTTTAGCTGTCGGGTATGGAGCTTCTGGAGGCCTGCACTGAATATGCCCAAACCATCTCAGACGATGTTGGACAAGCTTCTCTTCAATCGGTGCTACCCCAACCCTATCACATATATCATCATACCGGACCCTGTCCTTCCTTGCGTGGCCACATATCCATCTCAACATGCGCATCTCCGCTACACCTAACTGTTGAACATGTCGCCTTTTAGTCGGCCACACTCAGCGCCATACAACATTGCGGGTCAAATCGCCGTCCTATAGAACCTGCCTTTTAGCTTTTGTGGCACTCTTGTCACAGAGAACGCCAGAAGCTTGGCGCCACTTCATCCATCTGGCTTTGATTCGATGGTTCACATCTTCATCGATATCCCCATCCTTCTGCAGCAAAATGTTTTTGAGCAAGTATATACACCAAAAGAAAGTAAATGCAGAATTGTAGGCTGAACAGCTGGTAGTGTATGTGTCATGCATCATTGTTACTGTCTTCTGTGCGCAGGATAAAATACATATGTGACTGAATAAGTCTCGACATAACATCACTGGAGCAAACCTTTTTTAAAGCTTTATCTTGTTTTCAGCTTGGTGAAGAGCTTTGGCTCACTACTGGGGGGCAGCATATTCCTTTCGGAGCATCGCCACAGGTGTAAATCATTGTACTGTCTGCTCTCTTTTTCTGAAGCATGCTTTAATGGTTTCTTACGTGATGCGGTATCTTTGGCAGGATATCTGGACCGAATTGGGTCGTCCATGTGGTATCCACCAAAAGCAGGTGTGCCTGTATTTTTTTTTACTGAAGCACTGCAATATGGATTTTCATAGAGATTCTGGCAAGCTAATCTTTCAATTGTTATGAATAAAATGTGCTAGATTACTAGAATGCATATTTTCCAGTTTATTCTTTGGAAACATGTATCTCTACCTCCATATTTTATCCTATATGAGCTGGTGACGATAACCAGGATGTCACTTCTCATTCATATTCTGGGCATGCTTGAGAAGCCAGAGTTATCTGTTATTTCAAAGACCAGTAAACAATAAATGATTCCATGCACTCAAGCAATTCAACATATGGTCAAAAAGATCCGTGGACATCTCAGTATCATACTGAACTAGGTGTTTGGTGCTGTTGCAACTTGTCAGTGTTGGTAGAATACAATGTGGAAATTTGATCGAATAACCCCCAAAATATGCTTGGAACATGTGAAATGTCATAGTTCGACAAGGGCTTTTCTTGCACTTGCAGATTGCTTTGAGGTTTGAGTATTACTTGCAAAACAATGTTGCGTCAGATGAGTTTAAAGATAAAGCAGCCAAAGCCTGAAAAGCTGTTTCACCTTTCGCTTTCTGATTTTTTGATTTATATTTTATATCCAGAGCCATTATTTTACCTCTTGGTACATGTCAACTCTTCTGTAATATATGCTCTCCCTTTTTTGTTATTGAAAGAATAATATAAGGAAAGACCAAAATCCTAAGCACCCTCAATACTGCATTCTCATCTTTAACGCTTAGCACATCGTGCTCTCATGTTAGGTGGACCAAATGGTTATACACTCCGCGTCCGACCTCCGCCCTCGGACTACTCTTTGTGGAGACTACTTCTACAACTACTTCTCGCGTGGTATAGATATCTTATTTGATGGTCAGGTATGGAGTTTTTTGTATAGCAGGTGTGCCTGCACACTTCAAAGTTTACAACATTTCTTTTGCGAGGTTCAACCAGCATGTTGACCAGTAGATTTTGTTTCATTGCAGACTCACAAGATAAAGAAGTTTGTTTTACATACAAACTTCCCTGGTCATTCTGATTTCAATTCGTACATGAAATGCAACTTTGTTATCTACGACGCTGAAGGTACGAACTGCTCGCTACAGTCAGTTTGCTGCTGATGAGGTCAGTACTAATTAACTATTGGCTTTGTTTCAGCTGAAGGGGCACAGCAGCCGGGTAACACTTCCAAGAATTGCATAACACCTCGAACAAAATGGGAACAAGTCAAGGTATGGTGTTCACCATGAGTTTATGCTGCAATGATTCCCATATAGATTTATAAGTTAACCTATAACTATCAGCTTTGCTTTGAGTTGCCATTTCATTACTAAACCTTTTGTGCTCCCTCTATGATAATTTGTTTTTCCTAGATTTACTTATGATATATCTCGATCTTTTAATGGTTGAATAGCTGCCTTCGTGAAAAGTTGGTGAATGACAGACCTTTTGAACTTGCATGCAAATAAATGAGTTACTGATGCTTCTTTGACCCCAGTAAAGAAAATGTTTCTTTGATTGGCATACAAATAAAAGTAAAATCAGATCGTGGGTAATGTGCTCCCATGCTAAAACGTCATCAGTTCTTTTACTTCTTAAAAGCAGCTCAGCATGCCATGTAGCAATTGTTTGAGCTGTACTGCTGTTTCTCGCTCATGGCCATTTTTTTCTTTTGATTTCCCATGCTTATTTGCTAACTGACTAATGTGTGTTGATTCTACTGTATTAGGAGATCCTTGGCGACTGCGGTCGAGCAGCAATCCAGACACAGGGCTCGATGAATAACCCATTTGGATCAACTTTCGTCTATGGATACCAAAATATTGCTTTTGAGGTAGGCTATCACTCAGCTTCAGAAACCTTCTTTTCCTGCACGAACTGTGTCATCAGTTTGTTTGCTATCACTCTGATCTGACACTTGCAATCCTTCCGTTCTCATTGACCAACAGGTGATGAAGAATGGATATATTGCCACCGTTACTCTCTTCCAGTCATGAGTAGCGTAGCTGAACCTGATGTACGTGGCATGTAAAATTATGTGAAGCATGCCTCGTTACGTGTAAATTAACCTGTATATTCCACTCATTGTACAGGAACTGGGTTCCTTCCGTGGTCTCTGTAAATATTATCCCATCACTATCGTTTTATCAACTAATTAATCATGTGCGCCCATGTTATTGCCGTGGTTTTGTTTACCCTGTACACAACCTTCTTTGGCTGTCAGGAGACCTTGAATGATAATTCCGTGCAAAATTAAACTCCTTGCATTCTGAATTGGCCAAAAAAAATTCAGTAGTAGGGCGTGCACTTGTTTTTAGGTCGTTGATTTTGACTAATCCAAAAGTGTAACTTTTGTTCGAATACGAATCCAGTGATTAGCTTCTGATGGTACATAATACATGTGCTCAGTACACCTGACCGGAGCGAGCTGGGTTTGAAGAAAAAATACCAACATTTAAGACGCCAAATACATATATTTAACATAAAGTTTAGTCAAACAGACTTGTTGGGATAAAAAGCAATATGCGAAGTACTATTTGAAACGGAGGGAGTGCTCCAAGTTCTTGATAAGACTGTAATTCTGGCGACTGCACAAAACGAAATCGAAAACCAAGCAAAAGAAGCTCCTACTGAATAAACGCCAGAGGCGGCGGCACCACGAAAGCGAAGCCCCCTCCCCGTCTACAGTCTCTCCACGCGGGGCACAGATCACCACTCGCCGCCGCACCTCCACGCCGGCGGATATGGAGCGCGCCGGCGCCGCGCCGGGGGTCCCTGCGGCAGGGGAGGGCGCGGCGGCGGCGGCCGCAGCGCCGACCCCGGTGGCAGGGGCAGGGGTGGTGAAGGGGAGGTCCTGCAAGGGCTGCCTCTTCTACTCGTCGGTGCTCAGGTCCAAAGGGCGCGGCCCCGTCTGCGTCGGCGTCACCCGCGGCATCCCCCAAGGTCGAAGATCGTGCCCGCGCCACCTTCCTCCTCTCTTCTCTTACCCTCGATTGCCTGCTGCTTGCTTTAGGGTCTCTAGCGGGCTAGGGTTCCCCTGTTCCTAGTTAAGCCATTAGCCATGTAATCTGTGCCCCCTGAGCTTTCGCTGGGCTCCCTGTTCTGCACAAGATTTCGTTTTTTGCGGTGATGGCACACACGCACCAACCACGGGGATGCATAGCGATTAGGGCTCCTGCGTTGTTTGCAAACAGGGGTACCCATTCCCACACACTAGGAAGAAAGCACCTTGATTGCAACTCATGTCTTCAGGGCAATTCGACAAAATTGCAATGTTAACATCATAGGTTTATTTGGAAACTAAGCTGTATTGTGGCACTGGGTTTCCCCATTCCGTTAGTTGGTTAACAGAGGCAAACAGAGTTCGCAACCGTACAATGGGAAAACATGAAAGGGGAAATGGCTCGGCATGCCTGAGGAAAACCCACTGCCCGCCCCTGCTCCTGGAAAAAGACAATTGGACGAAAACAAATCCTAGCACCATCCCGACAAACATTCAAAGTTATTACATCCCATACTGACGCGTAATATCAGTGCCACAAAAGAATTCTACCAATCAATCTAGTAGGCTATCGACCATACAGATCCCAGGAAGCTTGCTGTAGAAGTTTTCTCTACTACTGCCATTTAGTGTTAATACCTGGACCTGTGGGAAGGATAAGCGCCTGGGTTTGTTTGTTGACTCTTCAGAGCAGTACAAGAAGGTCACTGCATTTATGTCATTACGTGTCAGATTCTGGATCTTCTGTTGAGTTTATATGTGCCACCAATGTTCTGGGAACCACACAAGGACAATTGAGTGTATGAGTTTAGGTCCCCAGATGACTAGAAGCAGATACTTTATTCAATTTCATTGAAACACAGTATTAGGTCAGGGCATCAATTCCATTTATATCCAGAATGTTGTTGATCAACCTAGGTTCACCAATAAACTCTTGTATTTATTAGTACTCTGTACTGATGATCAGTTGAATATGCTAAATCAGTAAAAAATACGATCCATTCTATAACTTTGAGATTATCTCTCGTGACAATCTCTGCAGAACAGCAGAAGTACCGCTTCATATCATGAATGTTTATCTCTGTATCATCTACACTGGATTTATTGTCTCACCAGTCACCATAGCAGTTATAATAGCTGACTTATTTTTATCTGATTTTTGTAATTCTTAACTTTTGGGTTGACTTGTTTTATCTTATCTTGGTTTTTGTTGAACTTGCTACGGATACCAGTTCCTGATCGTATGGTTGGAGAAATTGAGCTGGGAGCTATCCAAGAAGGTCGCAACCTTTCCAACTTCAAATATGCATGTGCTGGATATTCCATATACCTAGATGACAAGGATACCTCTACAGTGAAGGGAGAGAAGCATGCAGAGCTCCCTATCTGTGTTGGAGTTGAGGTATTTCTTCTTCTTCTTAAGCATTTATTGCTCTGAAATATGCTTAACATGTCAGCTCACACATAAGCAGTATGCCAGTGTGACTTAATGTGCATGGGAATTATGCTGTCTGTTTATGGTGTACACTGCATAGGTCGTCTTAGTATAGCAGGCATAGTCTATGACAGTTGATTATTTTATAAAAGAAGCAATTTAGCGTGCAAGCCTAGTTCTGTATTATGTACTGGAAAAGTGGCTGGTGTGTTCATGGCAATCCATATACCTTTAATTTGTTTACAATGATGAATTGATACCACTTCCCTTCTTTTCTCAATCACAGTAGGAATGCTGGCCATGCCATAACAGTAAACATATATTCTTGATATTTTCCCTAATATGTTCACCATTATTATTGAAACTGCTTGGCGAGTATCTTACTGTAAGTGTATGTCAAAGGATAAATTATGTGTAAGCAAGAAGTTTTTTTTTTCTGCAGCTATTGACAGACAGAGCTCCAACTAAACAAGCTCCAGCTCACGTAACTAAACAAGCTCCAGGTCACATGAAAAAAGAAGGTGAGGAAAATATTTATTTTATTGCCTGACAAATATGTAACTGTAAAAATAATACTACAATAGCAACTCCAAAGCCTACCACGGTGTGCTAGATCACTGCAAGAGGTGCTTAGCATGTCACACTTTTCTTCAGTAGCCTCTGTACTGCAGATTCTCTGTAGAATGTAATGAGCGGTCTCACCTGTTACTTATAGTCTGTTAATGAAGAAATGAGTGGACATGCTAATGTTGCATCGTTGGTTATTGTGTGATTAAAGCCGCCAAATCTTATTCTTAAAGTCAATTTTGCCACAGTAGACAAGCAATACAGAAAATGTTCCCTCAAACAGAATATCAGAAAAGGTACTTTAATTAACTCACGGTGGTTGGAGGAACTGGATCCTAAAGTAGTCTGCATTCTGAGTCGAACAATCTTGGAGCTCGCCTATATCTCAGTGTGCCAGAAACTAAATTTATTTTTACGTTGGTTAATAAGACTTGGTCTTCACGAGAAAGATGTGATGATTAACTTATTGGATCTAGAAATTAAACTCATCTTCTTATCTTGATAACATTGCAGCTACTCAAGCACACGGACACAAACCTGCGCTGACACAAGCCGATTTCATAACCAAGTACGTTGCTCTTTTGGTTTAAACTCTAATCAAGTCCATGGTTTTGCATCGAATTTTAACAAACGGTGAATTTTCAACTGGACCTGCAGATTTCAGAGGAATGCTGGACTTGTGGCCAGTGGTGTGGTCAGGAACATGAACAAAGTTGGGACTTACGTCAAAGACACGGTGGATGACATCCTGTACCCATACCGCAAGCGTCCCAAGTAAAACCTAGCTCTTGTTCTCCTTGAATCCTGGAGTAGAATAGAGAAAAATGTGGGAGCATGTAATCTATTACTTCCGGAGACACTGGCGCAGGAGTAGCCTCGCTTGGTTTCTGAGGCTGTGGCTGGGATTTCACTGTCTGTCAGTTCATGCCTAACGCTAGCAGGCTGTTGTATGCCTGCCTGTTTTGGATTCTTGCCATGTTCCTTTGGTAGAGCCTCTCCACTCCCCAGCTTGCAATGCGATCTTCATTCTGCTGGTTCCTCCAGCAATGTATAGGATGCAATGTAACAAAGCTATAAAGGAGCTCATCTTTTGCCTATTTGAGGCTATCCTTTGGAGAATAATAAATTAATAATAGGCCGTCATTTGGCTTCCTTTGCTGGGTTTATTTGGATTCATGGCAGTGTCTTGGTATCACAGAGGAAATCCTATTTTCAGTAATTAGAAAAACTGTCATGCCGGCTGTTCATTTGCTTGGGCTGAAACTGTCTTTTCCTTTTCATTTATATATATATGCTGAAGCATCCAAATGGCGCAATCGCCTCTTATACCTCTTCATATCCTCAATAATTTATTTACTACAGTCGTGTGAGCTATTCGTAGAGCTCATCAATTTTGGGTACAAGTATAAAAAAGTTAAATCATAGCAATATCTGCGCGTGTATAGCAGAACGGACAATGTAGTTCAAATCATGTCTGGTCAGTGGAGACTTCAGCTCCGCTGCAGTGTCGCCGCGGCGCCGGTCTTCTCCCAGACGGCGTAGTTGTTGCCGTGCGCCGAGGTCACGAATCCAGCCGGGATCACGGCCCCAACGTCATACCTGGACCCGATCTTCACCACCACCTTGCCGTCGATCTTGGCGACGTAGGCGTCCCCTTCGTGCATCAGGATCTTCAGAGCGCTGGTCGCTGTGATGCCGTTGCGCTTCCTGATCGCCACCAGTGCCGCGATCTCATCCTGAAACCCCAGGTTGAAGAAATGGTCGTAGAACTACAAATCATTGAAGCAACAATTCTAAGTTTCCTGAATGAATAAATGAATGGTGGTGACTTAGGCCCAGTTCTTTTGACCTATTCTTTTAGAACCTTGAGAATCGATTTTTCACTCAGCTTCTTCTAGAACCTTGTACTCATATTTTTTTACAATCCTAAAAATATAGGCTCAAGATTTTAGGAGAAGCTGGATGGAGGGTCGATTCTCAAGATTATAGGAGAATTTGCCAAAAGAGGTGTGCCTTAGTGAGAGTGAAGGTGAGCCCGGAGCGTGTTGCTTACGATGCATGGGATGGCGGGATGGGTGAGGATGTACGCGTAGCCCTGCATGACCTTGTCGTAGGGGAATGGCCATTTGGCCTGGGTGGAGCCGGTGTCGTGGTTGTCGACGAAGGTGACGGCCTTGGCCGGCCACCACCCCATCACGCCGGGGGCCTTCCCCTGCGGGTCGATCAGCCGCCACAGCTCCCCCTCGACGGCGGCGTTCAGTATCCCTTTGGTTGTGAAGTCGAACACCATGCCCGCAGACGCAGCGCCGCCCACCTTGTCCACCCAGTTCACCAGATTCTGCCGATGCGCGTCCTGGTCGTAGTTGGGCTTGCCGTCGCCGTCGGGGACCATGTCGCCCCAAAGCTCGGCCACGGCGAGGCTCGGGGACGTGCCGTCGATGTACACCTTGGCCATCTCCGGCAAGTAGCCCTTGGCGAAGTCTAGGCGCCACGCGTCGAAGCCGAGGTCGCTCTTGAGCCAGAGGAGCCACTCCTTGAGCTCCCTTTGGACGCGTTCATTGAGGTGGTCGATGTCAGGCGCGTGGTCGAAGTCAGCGCCGGTGTCGAGGTTGGCGGTGCCGTCGGAGTAGGTGGTGTCGTCGCGGCAGATCATGTGGGGACCCCAGTCGAGGCGGCCGTCGGAGGTGCCGCCCTCATAGATGCAGTAGATGCCGCGGCTGTCCTTGTAGTCGGCGCAGCGGTGGTTGATGACGATGTCGGCGATCGCCTGCACGCCCTTGCCGTGGAGCGCGCCGATCAACGACTTGAGGTCCGCCTCGTTGCCGTACTTGGATGCGTCGATGTCGTACAGCCGACCAGGCATGTAACCTGTAGCCGACCCGAGTCAATCGCTTTAGTTCGTATACTGTATACTTCTTGATCGTATTTGCACATTTTGTTCATCGAAAAATAGAGTAGGAAAACAAATGCTTCTTTAGTGTAGTACTAAATATCTAGATGAAGGGAGTAGAAAAATAGAGTAGTACTTCCTCTCTCTAGATGTGTAAATCATCTTATGAAAATCAAATAATCCTAAAATACTTAGACGTGGCGCATTAACTTCTCCCTCGTTTCTTGTTTCTTGACATATCAACCAATAAAAAATATGGGATATGCATGCTTTAATGACTTGAGATTATCAAACAGGACATGCAGTGATTGAGGCTGGTCATAATGAGAGTAATTTAGAGAGTAACATAGATGCCACATAAGCAAAAAAATGATGTGACAAGTAATTAATGATGAGAAAGGCTAATAAAAAATGATGTCATTTGATGCATAGGATAGGAATTTTTTCATTGAGTCTTAGCTAATATTTTTTTCCCTCGAAAATGTGAAGGATTAATTCTTATCCTACATATGAATAGGAATCCATTCCTACAAACCAAAGGGCTTTAAAGAAAATTTTTCTATGCAAATCTTATCCTATAGAAATTCTATGACATTTCTACAAACCAAAAAAGGCGTAGATGTTGAAGCACGAATGATTTAGTAGGAAGAGGGAGGGGGAGACCGGAGGAGGACCTTCGCTGGCGACAGAGTGCGACGGCGGCGGGAGCCACGTGGGTGACTTCGGCCGCGGCGATGTCGTCGACCTTGCCCATCATCATGTTGTACCACCCGCCGCTCTGCTTCCACGACTCCCAGTTGAACCCCTGCAGCATGGTTTCGCGCCATGTGCAAACATCCATTAAGCTCCCACGGTTGATGAAGGTCCTGAGCTCAAATTCTTCTCCTCAGAGAATCAAAGCAAACCCCCACACATACGCACGCGTACCTGAAACAGGACCTGGTGGCCGGATGCCAGCCCGGCGAACAGAAGCAGCGGCAGCGAGAAACAGCACAGGTGGGTGTTCTTCTTCCCCATGGCTCTATCTCACAAGGCACTCTGTTTCTTCCCCGAATGACTGGCGGGTTGATGGCTACAAGCGTACCACGTGCTTGGTATTTATAGGCAGGGGACTCGATGGTACTCCAGAATTTAGCACGAGCTGCGTGCGCACTGTGGAGTGTTGCTTGCAGGCAATGCACGCACGGGCACCGGACTCTGTTATGGAAAAAGGGAGTAATTGATGATGGTCAAGTCAAGCAGGGGTGGCACTGGCACAGCCTCCATGGAAAACGATCGATGATCCAAGTTGAGATCGAAAAGCAGCATTGCCTTTTGCTTTCGGAGTAACCGGTTTTCTGAAGAAAAATAAGCATGGAAGAATCCGTGCAAAAGATTGGCATGTCTTCAAGGCAGAATACACCTCTCGGCGATTGACTTACCAATGCCCGAAGATTGACTTGTTGATTTGCACGTAAATATTCTGACGCGGAGCAAATCTGAAGCTGGAACCGAGAACCGCGGCGTGCTTGGCAGAAGAGCCATGGAAACATCTGACCGGAGACGCTTCTAGTGTGTCAGAGGAATGAACGGCGGGAAACGAAGCCGTAAGGCCAACTCCACCGCGCGACCCTATCCTCGGTAAAACGGATAAACGAGCCGGCCCAGCGCGCGGGAGCAAACAGATTTTTGTCCGTTTTGTGTTCGCTTTCGACCTATCCGTGGCCCAAGTTTGCACCGTTTTTGGGGTGAAACGGACACCACGTGGACGCGCGGGCCGTCTGCGCGTGTCCTTCCCTGGCCCGCCTGTTGGTGGCACAGGACGGGCCTTTTTCTATCCGCCCCCCTTCCTCCCTGCGGCCGCACCCCCTCCACTCTTCCCTATTCTTCCCCTCGCCGCCGCCGCCACTGCCATTGCAGCCTTACAGTTCGGACGCGCGCTCGCCCAGCCCCTTCCCCTCGGCGCCGCCGAGCTACCCAACCACGGCCACATGGTTTGCGCACCCGCCGGCCGGATTTGGGGCGGATCCGGTCGGTCTTGAGCTCGCCCGACTGTGGGAGGCCGGGCCGCGCCATGGACTGGCCGGACACCTCGTCAGAAGGCCCTGGCAGGGCAGCAAGGCCACATGCAGGCAGTGGCTCCTCTAGCCGCTTGGATCTGCACCGTCAGTGGTCCGCCGGTAGATACACGAATGGCGGTCGGCCGGGCTCGGTGCTTGCCCAAAAGCTTGCCGGCGCACTGTTGCCACTCATTAAGTGCGACCACTGTCCAAGGATGGTCGTGCGCCGCGTGTCTACAACGCCGGAACATTCCGGATGGGTGTTCATCAAGTGCTTAAACGATGGGGTATGTGCTCTTTTTAGCTTCGGTTTGTGCTCTAGTTTTGACTAGTTGTGCTAACTACAAATTTTATTGTGTAGCATGGATGCAAATTTTGGTATTGGAAACAAGAGTACATCGATATATTGATAGCGCGAAATTTAGTACATGTTCGTGCACTTTTAGCTATGTAGATGAGACAAGTGCACTTGTTACTAGATTAGAGGCTAGACACGAGATTAGGTGTGAGGAAGCAACATCTACATCTGGCTTGAAGAAGAAAGGAGGATGCCAGATCGAGCCTCCTCCACAGATCAACAATGAGTGCATCAAGAAGGCCCTAACCCAATTCAAGGGGGCAGTTATGGAAGTTGTGTATCTTCTAAAATGTATTCTTGTTGTTATTTTTTTTGTCTTGCGTTACTAGTCAAAATGTGATAATGTATTTTTTATGTACCGAAAATGAATGATGAAAAGAAATTAAGGACTTGCAAAGAAAAATGTACATGGATAGGATGTGGCCGGGATGCGTCCGCGCCCAGCGCACGGCCACCATATCTCAGAACAGACCCGGACACGACTCCATCGCTCTATCCAAACGGACAGAATCCGAACAAAACGGACGTACGTTTAGGGTCGCACGGTGAAATTGGCCTAAATACTAACTACGCCTGCACAGCATGATGGTGAGTCCTATAGGAGTACTGTTGTAGAGGAGTGGTGTGGCAGTGTGGCGTGACCGCGAGAGCGAATGTGATAGTGACATTGTCAGCAGGAGACGCAAGAGGTTGTCCACGTCTATGTCGTGGTGTCGGAGACTCGGAGTATCGATCGGAAGTACCAGGTCGACGATGTTACTTTGCGCAGAGTACTTCTCTGCAATTTATTGGTACAGTAGCATTTTGCATCAGGCAGGTGATTAGTTCTCTGAATGTCAGAAAAAAAAACCCACTCGCTCCTCCAGGGCGTCGAAATTCATCGGTTCGACTCATTTTTTGGCTTGGCGATCCCAGACCGAACCCAACGTACTGGGAGGGGGGGGGGGGGGGGGGGGGGGGGGGGCACCTGGGGCTCCGACGAAAGGAAAAGGGGCGCGCGGGCCACCACTGTCAGGTGAGAAATGCTTTTTTCCCCGCCCAGATTCGCCCCGCGCGATGTAGAACGTCACTTCCCCTTTCGCTGCCATGCCGATCCCGGCGCCCCCACCTGCCCACAGCCGCTGCTCCGCCGATAGAAAGACCATTTCCCCGTCGGAAAGAGAGGGTTTCGCCGCGGTAGCCTCCATCCCGCACCTGGGCGAGCTTTCCAGGGCTCCGACCACGCAGGCGGAGGATACCGGCAGCTGCGCACCCACCATGCCCGCCAGGTGTTCGGCGATTTGCCTGTTCGGCAATTGACTCCGACGACGAGGAGGCGGTTGCGGCTCTAATGGAGGAGGAAGCCGAGGCCGACACCCAGGACGAAGAGCACCTCATGATCCTCGCCACTCTGGCTGGCCTGTTCGCAAACAATGCAAAGCCGCAGCGAGGTGGCTCGGCGTCGTGCCGCCGTAAGAGCAAGCAGAGGCATCGACTGGAGGGCTATTTGCTTGCTCTACGCCAACTACTTTGTCGACGCTCCACTACGTGGCGAGAAAGTATTTTGGCGCCATTATCGGACGAGCCGAAAGTTCTTCCTTAGGATTGTGAATGCCATCCGGAAGTTCGGCAGCTACTTCATTTGCAAGAAGGATTGCACCGGTACAGTTGGATTCTCCTCACTCCAGAAGTGCACGACGACTATGAGGATGCTTGCATACAAAGCTCCCGGTGATATACTGGAAGACTGGATGCATGACCGAGTCCACCACCATTGAGTGTTTGTACAAGTTCTGCAGGGCAGTGGTGCAGTGTTTGGACCACAATACTTGCGATCACCAAATGCTGAAGAGACTGCTGGAATCCTAGCACAAAATGCAACAAGAGGATTTCCTGGGATACTTGAAAGCATCGATTATATGCATTGGGCATGGAAAAACTATCCATTTGCTTGGCAGGGGATGCACAAAGTGAAGGAAATATGCCCTAGAGGCAATAATAAAGTTATTATTTTATTTCCTTATATCATGATAAATGTTTATTGTTCATGCTAGAATTGTATTATCCGGAAACATAATACTTGTGTGAATACATAGACAAACTAAACGTCACTAGTATGCCTCTACTTGACTAGCTCGTTAATCAAAGATGGTTATGTTTCCTAACCATAGACATGTGTTGTCATTTGATTAACGGGATCACATTATTAGGAGAATGATGTGATTGACATGACCCATTCCATTAGCTTAGCACCCAATCGTTTAGTATGTTTCTATTGCTTTCTTCACGACTTATACATGTTCCTATGACTATGAGATTATGCAACTCCCATTTGCCGGAGGAACACTTTGTGTGCTACCAAACGTCACAACGTAACTGGGTGATTATAAAGGAGCTCTACAGGTGTCTCCAAAGGTACATGTTGGGTTGGCGTGTTTCGAGATTAGGATTTGTCACTCCGATTGTCGGAGAGGTATCTCTGGGCCCTCTCGGTAATGCACATCACATAAGCCTTGCAAGCATTGCAACTAATGAGTTAGTTGTGAGATGATGTATTACGAAACGAGTAAAGAGACTTGCCGGTAACGAGATTGAACTAGGTATTGAGAACGATCGAATCTCGGGCAAGTAACATACCGATGACAAAGGGAACAAAGTATGTTGTTATGCGGTCTGACCGATAAAAGATCTTCGTACAATATGTGGGAGCCAATATGAGCATCCAGGTTCTGCTATTGGTTATTGACCGGAGACATGTCTCGGTCATGTCTACATTGTTCTCGAACCCGTAGGGTCCGCACGCTTAACGTTACGATGACAGTTTCATTATGAATTTATATATTTTGATGTACCGAAGTTAGTTCGGAGTCCCGGATGTGATCACGGACATAACGAGGAGTCTCGAAATGGTCGAGACATAAAGATTGATATATTGGAAGCCTATGTTTGGACATCGGAAGTGTTCCGGGTGAAATCGGCATTTTACTGGAGTACCAGGAGGTTACCGGAACCCCCCGGTAACCTAATGGGCCTTAATGGGCCTAGTGGAGGAAGAGGAGAGGAGGCCTAGGGGCTGCCGCGCGCCCCTCCCCCCAAGTCCGAATTGGAGAAGGAGGGGGGGCGGCGCCCCCCCTTTCCTTTCTTCCCTCTCTTCCTTCTTCCCCAAGTCCTAATCCAACTAGGGAAAGGGGGGGGAGTCCTACTCCCAGTAGGAGTAGGACTCCTCCTGCGCGCCTCCTCCTAGGGCCGGTCGCACCCCCCCCTTGGCTCCTTTATATACGGGGGCAGGGGGCACCCCTAGACACACAAGTTGATCTCTAAGATCGTTCTGTTAGCCGTGTGCGGTGCCCCCTTCCACCATAGTCCTCGATAATATTGTAAGTGGTGCTTAGGGCGAAGCCCTGCGACAGTAGAACATCAAGATTCGTCATCACACCGTTGTGCTGACGGAACTCTTCCCCGACACTTTGCTGGATCGGAGTCCGGGGATCGTCAATCGAGCTGAACGTGTGTTATAACTCGAGGTGTCGTAGTTTCGGTGCTTGATCGTCGGGCCGTGAAAACGTATGACTAACATCAACCGCGTTGTCATAACGCTTCCGCTGTTGGTCTACGAGGGTAACGTAGATCAACACTCTTCCCCTCTCGTGCTATGCATGACCATGATCTTGCGTGTGCGTAGGAAAATTTTGAAATTACTACCACCAGTGGCATCCGAGCCTAGGTTTTATGCGTTGATGTTGTATGCACGAGTAGAACACAAGTGAGTTGTGGGCGATATAAGTCATACTGCTTACCAGCATGTCATACTTTGGTTGGGCGGTATTGTTGGACGAAGCGGCCCGGACCGACATTACGCGTACGCTTACGCGAGACCGGTTCTCCCGATGTGCTTTGCACAAAGGTGGCTAGCGGGTGTCAGTTTCTCCAACTTTAGTTGAACCAAGTGTGGCTACGCCCGGTCCTTGCAAAGGTTAAAACAGCACCAACTTGACAAACTATCGTTGTGGTTTTGATGCATAGGTAAGAACGGTTCTTGCTAAGCCCGTAGCAGCCACGTAAAACTTGCAACAACAAAGTAGAGGACGTCTAACTTGTTTTTGCAGGGTATGTTGTGATGTGATATGGTCAAGACATGATGCTAAATTTTATTGTATGAGATGATCATGTTTTGTAACTGAGTTATCGGCAACTGGCAGGAGCCATATGGTTGTCGCTTTATTGTATGCAATGCAATTGCGCTGTAATGCTTTACTTTATCACTAAGCGGTAGTGATAGTCGTGGAAGCATAAGATTGGCAAGACAACAACGATGCTACGATGATGATCAAGGTGTTGCGCCGGTGACGATGGTGATCATGACGATGCTTCGAAGATGGAGATCACAAGCACAAGATGATGATGGCCATATCATATCACTTATATTGATTGCATGTGATGTTTATCTTTTATACATCTTATCTTGCTTTGATTGACGGTAGCATTTTAAGATGATCTCTCACTAATTATCAAGAAGTGTTCTCCCTGAGTATGCACCGTTGTGAAAGTTCTTCGTGCTGAGACACCACGTGATGATCGGGTGTGATAGGCTCTACGTAACTACGTTCAAATACAACGGGTGCAAAACAGTTGCACACGCGGAATACTCAGGTTATACTTGACGAGCCAAGCATATACAAATATGGCCTTGGAACACGGAGACCGAAAGGTCGAGCGTGAATCATATGGTAGATATGATCAACATAGTGATGTTCACCAATGAAACTACTCCATCTCACGTGATGATCGGACATGGTTTAGTTGATTTGGATCACGTGATCACTTAGAGGATTAGAGGGATGTCTATCTAAGTGGGAGTTCTTTAAGTAATATGATTAATTGAACTTAAATTTATCATGAACTTAGTACCTAATAGTATCTTGCTTGTTTATGTTTGATTGTAGATAGATGGCCCGTGCTGTTGTTCCGTTGAATTTTAATGCGTTCCTTGAGAAAGCAAAGTTGAAAGATGATGGTAGCAATTACACGGATTGGGTCCGTAACTTGAGGATTATCCTCATTGCTGCACAGAAGAATTACGTCCTGGAAGCACCGCTGGGTGCCAGGCCTGCTGCTGGAGCAACACCAGATGTTATGAACTGGCAGAGCAAAGCTGATGACTACTCGATAGTTCAGTGTGCCATGCTTTACGGCTTAGAATCGGGACTTCAAAGACGTTTTGAACATCATGGAGCATATGAGATGTTCCAGGAGTTGAAGTTAATATTTCAAGCAAATGCTCGGATTGAGAGATATGAAGTCTGCAATAAGTTCTATAGCTGCAAGATGGAGGAGAACAGTTCTGTCAGTGAGCATATACTCAAAATGTCTGGGTATAATAATCACTTGATTCAATTGGGAGTTAATCTTTCAGATGATTGCGTCATTAACAGAATTCTCCAATCACTGCCACCTAGCTACAAGAGCTTCATGATGAACTATAATATGCAAGGGATGAATAAGACTATTCCCGAGCTCTTCGCAATGCTGAAAGCTGCAGAGGTAGAAATCAAGAAGGAGCATCAAGTGTTGATGGTCAACAAGACCACTAGTTTCAAGAAAAGGGCAAAGGGAAGAAGAAGGGGAACTTCAAAAAGAACATCAAGCAAGTTGCTGCTCAAGAGGAGAAACCCAAATCTGGACCTAAGCCTGAAACTGAGTGCTTCTACTGCAAGCAGACTGGTCACTGGAAGCGGAACTGCCCCAAGTATTTGGCGGATAAGAAGGATGGCAAGGTGAACAAAGGTATATGCGATATACATGTTATTGATGTGTACCTTACTAATGCTCGCAGTAGCACCTGGGTATTTGATACTGGTTCTGTTGCTAACATTTGCAACTCGAAACAGGGACTACGGATTAAGCGAAGATTGGCTAAGGACGAGGTGACGATGCGCGTGGGAAATGGTTCCAAAGTCGATGTGATCGCGGTCGGCACGCTAACTCTACATCTACCTTCGGGATTAGTATTAGACCTAAATAGTTGTTATATTGGTGCCAGCGTTGAGCATGAACATTATATCTGGATCTTGTTTGATGCGAGACGGTTATTCATTTAAATCAGAGAATAATGGTTGTTCTATTTATATGGATAAAATCTTTTATGGTCATGCACCCATGAAGAATGGTCTATTCTTATTAAATCTCGATAGTAGTAACACACACATTCATAATGTTTAAGCCAAAAGATGCAACGTTGATAATGATAGTGCAACTTATTTGTGGCACTGCCGTTTAGGTCATATCTGTTGGGTTTCGTAGTAATTTTAAAAAATTTCCTACGCTCACGCAAGATCATGGTGATGCATAGCAACGAGAGGGGAGAGTATGATCTACGTACCCTTGTAGATCGACAACGGAAGCGTTTGGTTGATGTAGTCGTACGTCTTCACGGCCCGACCGATCAAACACCGAAACTACGACACCTCCGTGTTCTAGCACACGTTCAGCTCGATGACGATCCCCGGACTCCGATCCAGCAAAGTGTCGGGGAAGAGTTCCGTCAGCACGACGGCGTGGTGACGATCTTGATGTACTACTGCAGCAGGGCTTCGCCTAAGCACCGCTACAATATTATCGAGGACTATGGTGGAAGGGGGCACCACACACGGCTAAGAATATGATCACGTGGATCAACTTGTGTTGTTCTGGGGTGCCCCTGCCTCCGTATATAAAGGCTAAGGGGGGGGGGGTGCGGCCGGCCTAGGAGAGGCGCGCCAGGAGGAGTCCTACTCCCTCTGGGAGTAGGATTCCCCCCCCCAATCCTAGTTGGAATAGGATTCGCAGATGGGGGAAAAGAGAGAGGGGGCCCGACCCCCTCTCCTTGTCCTATTCGGACCAAGGGAGGGGAGGGGCGCGCGGCCCATCTAGGGCTGCCCTTTCTCTTTTCCACTAAGGCCCACCTAGGCCCATATAGCTCCCGGGGGGGGGGGGGGGGTTCTGGTAACCTCCCGGTACTCCGGTAAAATCCCGATTTCACCCGGAACACTTCCGATATCCAAACATAGGCTTCCAATATATCAATCTTTATGTCTCGACCATTTCGAGACTCCTCGTCATGTCTGTGATCACATCCGGGACTCCGAACAATCTTCGGTATATCAAAATGTATAAACTCATAATATAACTGTCATCGTAACCTTAAGCGTGCGGACCCTACGGGTTCGAGAACAATGTAGACATGACCGAGACACGTCTCCGGTCAATAACCAATAGCGGAACCTGGATGCTCATATTGGCTCCTACATATTCTACGAAGATCTTTTATCGGTCAAACCGCATAACAACATATGTTGTTGTGGCACTCCAAATTTTTTTATTGGTTTTCATCAAAAACTTTGTTGGATTTTTAAGAGAGGGCATTTAAAATTTCTTTTCCAGAAATCCTTCCTCTTAAAGACTTCCTTTTCATTGGCAAGGATTTTATTTTCTTCAAACTATGGTGTTTGATCTTTTGAAACTTCTTCTCTGTTGGTTCCCTCTCAAATTATTTTGGGAATTTAATCTTTTTCTTTTAAAAAGAAACTCTATGAAAATTTGGGATTTTCATATCTTGGAAACCACCTATGACTTTGTATTTTTGCCCATCTGGTAAAACCCCTCCAAAAAAAACCTCCCCTTCTCCTTGTAATCAACCTAAGTTCTCTGTCCCAACTCATCCAAGCAAGTTTTGGATTTTATTCTAATTATTTTTCCCCTCAAATCATTTCTGCAAATTATTTGGAGCCTGGGAGATTTTCAAAGCAAGTACCCTATTGCATTTGAGTTTTGACCTCAAACCAACTCCTCTGGATTGTCCTTAGCATCCACAACCCAGAACCATCTTGATCCACTCCTCCTCTTTTCAAATTTTTCAAAATTCAGTCTCTGCAAGTTTGGACCAGATTTGCCAAATTTGGTGAAATTCATATCTACACTTCTCCAAAAATTCCACCAAAATTCAGGCAGCCTACTGGAGCAATGAGAAGCCACTCCACCAAAAATCATCTCAAGGAAAAATCCCCAGAGACCAGAATCATTCTGTCGAACACTTGGCATGCACTGTTGCTGTTCATATTCAGAAAAATTCAGTTTTCAGTGTCGTTTTCGTCCGTCAGTTTCAATCACGCGTAGACAGTGCGCTTGGCGCGTTGCACGCGGCTTCTTCTCCCTGGCCAGCACCCCCGCACGCGCGCTTGGCGTCTTCCCGGCGTCGGTGGCGCCCTTGGCCGCCCGCGCCGGCGTGTCTTGCGGCGGCCGAACCCCCGTAGCAGCCGACAAGGGACGGAACGGCGGCTCAACGCCGTTCGGCGCCGCCCAACGCCCCTCTGCTCTCCGCGTGGCCTCATGCATGTCAGCGCACGCCCGTGGCACCGTCGCCGTGGCCCGGCAAGCACGGAACGTGCTCCCTGCTGCCGACGGGCCCGCGCCGCCCCGTTCTGTCGAACTCGCCCATAGCACCAAATCCCAGCCCGATTAGCACCTAAATGGAACTGGTGGACCTCAACGACGACGCCCAACTCCCTAATCACCCCCGACCAAGCCCTGCGCCGCCGTAACCTTCACCGGAGATCCCCGTTCACGGCCACCGCCTCGGATCGCCTATATAAAGGACCCCGAGCTCGCTCACGAGCCCCACACCTTCACTGCACCTCCCCAAGACTCTGCCAAGCCACCAGGAGGACCTCGAGGAGGTCTCCTCCCCCAACTCCGGCCGCCCCGATCCGCCTCGGCCTCCACCTCGATTCGCTCCGGTGAGGCCGTCCCCGGCGCCCAAATCTTGTCTATAGCCTCCTCTAGCACCCAGTAAGCTAACGCCAGCATCAATTTGTCCTTCGCAGCTCTCTCCGACGAGTCCCTCGACCACCCGAGCCGCCGTCCGCCGGAGCAAGGCTCGCCGCCGACGTGGTACTCGCCGGCGACCCCCACCACCACCAACCGACGCGGAAAGGTGCCCTGAACACGGAGGTACCCTCCGATCCCCCTGCCTCGCCGTGGATCGCCGCCGGCGACCACCGCGGCTCTCGAGCACCGGTGAAATCTGCCGCCCCGTTCGTATATTCAAACCTGACAGGCGGGACCCACCGTCAGCCTCTCTGTCATTTCTAAGTGAATCGTTTTCTGGAAGCGCCTTCGGGCAAAATACGCTTTCCCCTCTGGGCTGGCGTATTCAAGACTGGAACGTTTTCTGTTTTTATGAGCTAGCCCCTGGAAACTTTCTGTTTCATTACAGATGAGTCCCTGGACAAAAACCTTTATAACTTTTAAACAGAATAGTATTTTTGAGTGATTCTTTTTCTGTCCTCTTCAGATTCTTGTCTAGTTTTTTATCATATTTATTTGAAAAATATTTGGAATACTTTTTGTGCACCTCGTGGTATTTACGATAGCGCATATATTTTCTTTATACCGTAGATACCGAAGGAGGTGACGGAACCGCAAACTTCACCGAGCTAGGCTCTGACTACTCCGAACCAGGCAAGCATGTTTGAACTTTTGATATGATGAGTGTCTTGGCATGTTTTGCATTTAGTTAGTCTCATGGCATGTTGTTGAGCATACCGATGAACGTCTTTTCCATGCATTGTTGAGGTAAGTGAGTTCGATGATCCATAAGTGGATGGATGTGAGTATGAATGGCCATGTGTTGGCATGAGGATGGGTAAGATGGCAGTGTTGTAGCATGCCAGTCTTATGCCAGGCTATATGACTACAGTGTCAAACCGTATCAGTCCAGTTCCTCCCATTTCCTTCCCTGTACTACCACATGTTTTCCGCAAGGAATATGGCTTAGTAAGTTGCAAACCGCTTTCCTGGTACACACCAAAAGGAGAGGCCGGGATGATGGTTCCATGGCCCTGGATTAAAGCCAGTCATCCGGTCAGGGGGCATGGGTGTTTCCGGTTGGGACCGAGAGGGGGGCACCCCTTAGAGCGCGCGTATATAAATTTGATCCCATGCTATTCGAGATTGTGATCTCCCCGTCTCAAAAGTTTTTCTTGGACGATGTCTAGGGTGATTCCTAGCATCGAGAGGTAGGATGGGTGTGTACTGGTTAGCTATGTTTTCTTCCGAAAAACCGTAAACGGAACTAGTCCTTCGTGACTACGGAAATCCGTTGGCTGTGGGAAATTTTTGTACAAACTCTGCAGAGTCATATATTCCTTGAATCATCTATTCCATGTCCAAGTTCAGTATTATCTTATCCTGACAAGTGCCAGTTTTGATGACAGAGACTCCGGTGAATCATATGAGTGCTAAGTCCGGTTAAATGATTATTCCTGTGGATGGACTAACCCGTTTACTTTTATGAATTGAATATTTATTATGAGCATTACTTCCTTGTGAATAAAAGCCCTTTATGTGGTGTCGCTAAGACGCCCGACTGTGGCATTTCTTCTAAAGCCCTTTTTGTGATGTCGCCCCGACGTCCGACTGTGGCATTTCTTTTAAAGCCCTTTATGTGGTGACGCTAACACGCCCGACTGTGGCATTTCTTCTAAAGCCCTTTTTGTGATGTCGCCCCGACGTCCGACTGTGGCATTTCTTTTAAAGCCCTTTATGTGGTGACGCTAACACGCCCGACTGTGGCATTTCTTCTAAAGCCCTTTTTGTGATGTCGCCCCGACGTCCGACTGTGGCATTTCTTTTAAAGCCCTTTATGTGGTGTCGCTAAGACGCCCGACTGTGGCATTTCTTTTAAAGCCCTTTCTATGATGTCGCCCCGACGTCCGACTGTGGCATTTCTTTTAAAGCCCTTTATGTGGTGTCGCTAAGACGCCCGACTGTGGCATCATTTCCTTATATTTATTTGTTCACCTTTCGAGGCGTCGCTTCAGACACCCGATCGGTTTTCATTTATGTTTTGTTGGGATTTCAGGCGGACTACCGCCGTTTCCCTTTTACTTACTTCGTTATGCTAATTTTTGAATGTACATTGGTGAATTAATCGTGACGCATTCATGCATGCATTTGTTATATCTTACGTCCGAACTGTCTTGCGAGTACTTTCAAAGTACTCACCTGGCTTGTTGATTTGGCCAGATGCTGACGAAGGCGATCTCATGGATGAAGAATTTGATAGCGAGTCTGACGCCTAGAGGAGTCCCAGTCAGTCTCGTGCGACCCTGGATTTGGTCACTGTATTATATCCGCTTCCGCTACCAAATAAATTCATCGAGCCTCACCTCGACGCTCGATGAGATGCCAGTTTTAGAGTCATGTATCCCACTCCCCGCTGTGTTTTTCCACCACCACCCTATCCTCGAGTCAGTAGTATGCCTCCACACCACTGTGTCATGTCCGCCATTATGTATAATTATTGGCGTGCTTGTAATAATTTGGTTGAGCAACCGTAGCTCAACCCTGTAATATATTTTACGCTACTGGCTTATTGTATCAAGAATTTGTCTACCGGTAAGGAAATTTTTTCCCATACTGGACTCAAAAGATTGGTTTCTCAATAAATATTTTTATTGGAAAACCGGTCGTGACAAGCTTGGTACCAGAGCCAGGCTGACTGTAGGAAGCCACTAGGAGCGATCGCTAATTGCTTATTAGCATGATTGAGCCTTTTCTTATTTTCTTGATTGTAGTCATTTTCTGTCAGTCAGCATAAATTTATGATCTGACCATGCAGAATTTTTGCCTACTTTTGTAGATGGCCGACAACAGCTGCGAGTCTCAGACCTTCGCCAACGTGCCCGATGGGTTCGTCAAGCTTCTTTCCTTCATCGTTCAGGTCGCGATGGGGCCATCTGTGCGCCCAATCTTCACACTCTGCCAGCACCGAGTCAACGACAGTCTGACCATGCACCAGGCCGCGGTGCAGTTCAAGGGAGGGCGTGGTGAGTTACGCCGCTTCCGGTTCTTGGGAAGAGCCATGCCTACGGAGAGGCATGCTATGCAGATGGCAGCCCGCGAGGCGATAGCTCGTCTCAGGGATGTCCTCCCCGTGATGAAGACTCGTCGTTACCGTTATCTTCCATGCCATGTGCCTTACACCTGTCACTACGCATTCTCCTGCCCCAGAGGAGAACGAGACGAGGCTTTTGAGATGCTTATTGAGTATCTCCGGGCCCTGGAGGCAGCCTTCGACAACCTGGTGGACGACTTCGTGGCTTCCCGCATGGACTCAGTTCATGGCTGTGCTGCCAACAGGAGGGAGCTCCTACCCACCGCACCGCCACTGACTTTGGTCTCGTCCTCAGCATCTTATGCACCTACTCGTCGCCTGCCTTCTACCGAAGAGTTCAACCAAGTTATTGCGCACACTCCAGCGCGCACTGCACCACCCTGCGCGCCCACTCCTATTCGTGTTGTTCCGCCCCTGGCACCCGCTCCGTCCACCCAGCGCAACACTACACGTATGGAGCCTATTAGCGAGGAGGAAGTCGAGTCCCCAGCCTCGCTACGCCTCACCCTCGGCAGGGCAAAGGAGGTCGTCAACATCTCCGCCTGAGTACACTTAGCCGCCATGCAATGTACCGCTTTGTATGATATGTTTATATGTACATAGGTTGTGAGAAGTAGCTTGTTTGCGCATCATGTAGGGTCTGGAGGAGTGCACTAGCCTAAATAACATGTCAGGATTATGTACACATATCCTGAGTGATGTATTGTATAATTACCGCTTGCATGTAAGATATGTAATGAGCAGTCCTTCTCCGTGCGCAAATCGATTTGTTTTTCTTAAGTAAGCTTGGTTATTTAATTTTTATTTGCCAACTTTATGCATTTATGGAATCATTTTTGTGACTCTTTTCGCTTTTCTTATGGGTTTTACAAAATATATCCCCAGAGTGAAAAATGTCTCGTCCTTGGACTCGTTCCATGCCAACTCCACCAGAGGAAAATTATGATACACAACCCAGCAACAAGTTCACACAAGGACAGTCAAGCCAACAGGGCAATGAATCGGCACTTTCACAAATGTGCCGCCTTTATGAGAAGAGTCAGCAACAACACCGGGAAATGATGAACCAAGTCCTCAACATGGGAAATCACCATGGACAGTATCAGCAGCATTCCAAGTTATCTGAGCTACAGAAGACACGTCCCCAAACATTTTCTCATACTGACAAGCCTCTTGAAGCCGAGGATTGGCTTCGAGATATGGAGAGAAAATTAATTATTGCAAAATGTACAGATCTCAAGAAAGTACTATATGCTCCGCACTATCTCACAGGAGCAGCTGCATCATGGTGGGAGAATTTTCTGCACATGCACCCCAACGAAAATAATATAACCTGGGATGATTTCAAGGAAGGTTTCCGTGGTGCACACATTCCTAAGAGTATTATGAAAATCAAGAAGAGAGAGTTCGATGACCTCAAACAAAGGAACATGACTGTGTCAGATTACAACGGTCAATTTACTCTATTGTCTCGCTATGCCAATGAAGAGCGTATGACTGAAAGTAAGAAGATGGAGAAATTCCTTGACGGTCTGGCGCCCGTGCTAAAATGCCAACTGGTCGTGCATACTTTTCCAGATTTTAAAACGCTGGTGGACAAAGCCATTACTCTGGAAAATGAGAGACGCAGCCTGGAAGATATCCGCAAGCGAAAAAGGGACCAGACTAACCATGCTCGCAATCATCGAAGCAGGACAGATTTTCAGAAAGGTGGGACACACAAACCTACGACAAACATCTCACGCCCAATCAAGAATTTCCATGCAAGGGACAAAGAGTTCACTTATCGCCCAGGCGTTACTTGCTACGCTTGTGGAGAAGAAGGGCACTACGCCAAACAGTGCCCCAAGCCAAGGAACTCGACCCCGAAGCCAAACAATGGTGGAAATAATTCAGCGCCCAAGCGCAACAATTTCAACCCCAACAACAACCACAGGAAGGGTCATCTAAACCACGTGACCAAAGAAGAAGCACAAAACGCTCCGAATATCGTACTCGGTACGTTTCCTGTCAACACAATACCTGCAACGGTTTTGTTTGATTCTGGAGCTTCTCACTCATTCATTTCGAAAAGTTTTGCTTTGCAAAATAATTTTTCGATGTTTCCCTTGGAAAAATCCATGATCATCAAGTCCCCTGGGATTCAGCAAGTTACTCAGAGTTACTGTCAGAATGTGGTTATTGAGTTCGAAGGATTGAAATTTTACGCCAATCTTATTGTGTTGGAAAATAAAGGACTGGATGTCATCCTAGGGATGGACTGGTTAACCACCAACAAAGGTTTTATTGACTGTTTCAACCGGACCGTAATTCTCACGCACCACCACGGGAAGACAATAAAAGTATCAGCCAAGGAAAGAAAAACACCCCGGCAGCCGAGATTGAATAAGGTGGACGTTTCTGAGTTAAGCAAGGTTCCAGTGGTATGTGAATTTCCAGATGTATTTCCCGAAGAACTACCAGGCATGCCACCAGATCGAGAAATAGAATTCAGCATTGAGCTAGCACCAGGAACCACCCCCATATACAAGAAACCATACAGAATGGCACCATCCGAATTGATTGAGTTGAAGAAACAAATAAAGGAATTACTGGACAAGGGATACATTCGAGCCAGCTCCTCACCTTGGGGATCACCAATTTTATTTGCCAAAAAGAAGGATGGAACACTAAGATTGTGCATAGACTACCGAGCACTTAACATGGTCACAGTCAAGAACAAATACCCGATGCCACGAATAAATGATTTATTTGATCAGCTCGCTCAGGCCAAGGTATTCTCAAAAATTGACTTAAGATCAGGATACCATAAATTAAAAGTGCGAACAGAAGATATTCCCGAGACTAACTCATCCCGCAACTAACTCATTAGTTGCAATGCTTGCAATGCTTAAGTGATGTGCATTACCGAGAGGGCCCAGAGATACCTCTCCGACAATCGGAGTGACAAATCCTAATCTCGAAATACGCCAACCCAACATGTACCTTTGGAGACACCTGTAGAGCTCCTTTATAATCACCCAGTTACGTTGTGACGTTTGGTAGCACACAAAGTGTTCCTCTGGCAAACGGGAGTTGCATAATCTCATAGTCATAGGAACATGTATAAGTCATGAAGAAAGCAATAACAACATACTAAACGATCGGGTGCTAAGCTAATGGAATGGGTCATGTCAATCAGATCATTCAACTAATGATGTGATCCCGTTAATCAAATGACAACTCTTTGTATATGGTTAGGAAACATAACCATCTTTGATTAACAAGCTAGTCTAGTAGAGGCATACTAGTGACACTCTGTTTGTCTATGTATTCACACATGTATTATGTTTCCGGTTAATACAATTCTAGCATGAATAATAAACTTTTATCATGATATAAGGAAATAAATAATAACTTTATTATTGCCTATAGGGCATATTTCCTTCAATATCGATGTAAAGCGCATGAAGAAACTCCATACTGATGGACTTTTGGAACCACTTGATTATGAATCACTTGGTACTTGCGAACCGTGCCTCATGGGCAAGATGACTAAAACACCGTTCTCCGGTACTATGAAGAGAGCAACAGATTTGTTGGAAATCATACATACAGATGTATGTGGTCCGATGAATATTGAGGCTCGTGGCGGATATTGAAACAATGCGGAATAGTTTCGCAACTCACGCCACCCGGAACACCACAGCGTAATGGTGTGTCCGAATATCGTAATCGTACTTTACTTGATATGGTGCGATCTATGATGTCTCTTACTGATTTACCGCTATCGTTTTGGGGTATGCTTTAGAGACGGCCGCATTCACGTTAAATAGGGCACCATCAAAATCCGTTGAGACGACGCCTTATGAACTGTGGTTTGGCAAGAAACCAAAGTTGTCGTTTCTGAAAGTTTGGGGCTGCGATGCTTATGTGAAAAAACTTCAACTTGATAAGCTCGAACCCAAATCGGAGAAATGTGTCTTCATAGGATATCCAAAGGAAACTATTGGATAAACCTTCTATCACATATCTGAAGGCAAGACTTTTGTTGCTAAATTCAGAAACTTTCTAGAGAAGGAGTTTCTCTCGAAAGAAGTGAGCGGGATGAAAGTAGAACTTGATGAGGTAACTGTACCTGCTCCCTTATTGGAAAGTAGTACATCACAAAAACCGGTTTCTGTGACACCTACACCAATTAGTGAGGAAGATAATGATGATGATCATGAAACTTCAGAACAAGATACTACTGAACCTCGTAGATCAAGCAGAGTAAGATCCGCACCAGAGTGGTACGGTAATCCTGTTCTGGAAGTCATGCTACTAGATCATGATGAACCTACGAACTATGGAGAAGCGATGGTGAGCCCAGATTCCGCAAAATGGCTTGAAGCCATGAAATCTGAGATGGGATCCATGTATGAGAACAAAGTGTGGACTTTGGTCGACTTGCCAAAAGATCGGCAAGCAATTGAAAATAAATGGATCTTCAAGAAGAAGACTGACGCTGACGGTAATGTTACTGTCTACAAAGCTCGACTTGTCGCAAAAGGTTTTCGATAAGTTCAAGGGATTGACTATGATGAGACCTTCTCACCCGTAGCGATGCTTAAGTCTGTCCGAATCATGTTAGCAATTGCCGCATTTTATGATTATGAAATTTGGCAGATGGATGTCAAAACTGCATTCCTGAATGGATTTCTGGAAGAAGAGTTGTATATGATGCAGCCGGAAGGTTTTGTCGATCCAAAGGGAGCTAACAAAGTGTGCAAGCTCCAACGATCCATTTATGGACTGCTGCAAGCCTCTCGGAGTTGGAATAAACGCTTTGATAGTGTGATCAAAGCATTTGGTTTTGTACAGACTTTTGGAGAAGCCTGTATTTACAAGAAAGTGAGTGGGAGCTCTGTAGCATTTCTGATATTATATGTAGATGACATATTACTAATCAGAAATGATATAGAATTTCTGGATAGCATAAAGGGATACTTGAATAAGAGTTTTTCAATGAAAGACCTCGGTGAAGCTGCTTACATATTGGGCATTAAGATCTATAGAGATAGATCAAGACGCTTAATTGGACTTTCACAAAGCACATACCTTGACAAAGTTTTGAAGAAGTTCAAAATGGATCAAGTAAAGAAAGGATTCTTGCCTGTGTTACAAGGTGTGAAATTGAGTAAGACTCAATGCCAGACCAATGCAGAAGATAGAGAGAAAATGAAAGATGTTCCCTATGTTTCAGCCATAGGCTCTATCATGTATGCAATGTTGTGTACCAGACCTGATGTGTGTCTTGCTATAAGTCTAGCAGGGAGGTACCAAAGTAATCCAGGAGTGGATCACTGGACAACGGTCAAGAACATCCTGAAATACCTAAAAAGGACTAAGGACATGTTTCTCATATATGGAGGTGACAAAGAGCTCATCGTAAATGGTTATGTTGATGCAAGCTTTGACACTGATCCGGATGATTCTAAATCGCAAACCGGATACGTGTTTACATTAAATGGTGGAGTTGTCAGTTGGTGCAGTTCTAAACAAAGCGTTGTGGTGGGATCTACATGTGAAGCGGAGTACATAGCTGCTTCGGAAGCAGCAAACGAAGGAGTCTGGATGAAGGAGTTCATATCCGATCTAGGTGTCATACCTAGTGCATCGGGTCCAATGAAAATCTTTTGTGACAATACTGGTGCAATTGTCTTGGCAAAGGAATCCAGATTTCACAAAAGAACCAAGCACATCAAGAGATGCTTCAATTCCATCCGGGATCTAGTCCAGGTGGGAGACATAGAGATTTGCAAGATACATACGGATCTGAATGTAGCAGACCCATTGACTAAGCCTCTTCCACGAGCAAAACATGATCAGCACCAATGCTCCATGGGTGTTAGAATCATTACTGTGTAATCTAGATTATTGACTCTAGTGCAAGTGGGAGACTGAAGGAAATATGCCCTAGAGGCAATAATAAAGTTATTATTTTATTTCCTTATATCATGATAAATGTTTATTATTCATGCTAGAATTGTATTATCCGGAAACATAATACTTGTGTGAATACATAGACAAACTAAACGTCACTAGTATGCCTCTACTTGACTAGCTCGTTAATCAAAGATGGTTATGTTTCCTAACCATAGACATGTGTTGTCATTTGATTAACGGGATCACATTATTAGGAGAATGATGTGATTTGACATGACCCATTCCATTAGCTTAGCACCCAATCGTTTAGTATGTTTCTATTGCTTTCTTCACGACTTATACATGTTCCTATGACTATGAGATTATGCAACTCCCATTTGCCGGAGGAACACTTTGTGTGCTACCAAACGTCACAACGTAACTGGGTGATTATAAAGGAGCTCTACAGGTGTCTCCAAAGGTACATGTTGGGTTGGCGTGTTTCGAGATTAGGATTTGTCACTCCGATTGTCGGAGAGGTATCTCTGGGCCCTCTCGGTAATGCATATCACATAAGCCTTGCAAGCATTGCAACTAATGAGTTAGTTGTGAGATGATGTATTACAAAACGAGTAAAGAGACTTGCCGGTAACGAGATTGAACTAGGTATTGAGATACCGACGATCGAATCTCGGGCAAGTAACATACCGATGACAAAGGGAACAAAGTATGTTGTTATGCGGTCTGACCGATAAAAGATCTTCGTACAATATGTGGGAGCCAATATGAGCATCCAGGTTCTGCTATTGGTTATTGACCGGAGACATGTCTCGGTCATGTCTACATTGTTCTCGAACCCATTGGGTCCGCACGCTTAACGTTACGATGACAGTTTCATTATGAGTTTATATATTTTGATGTACCGAAGTTAGTTCGGAGTCCCGGATGTGATCACGGACATAACGAGGAGTCTCGAAATGGTCGAGACATAAAGATTGATATATTGGAAGCCTATGTTTGGACATCAGAAGTGTTCCGGGTGAAATCGGCATTTTACTGGAGTACCGGGAGGTTACCGGAACCCCCCGGTAACCTAATGGGCCTTAATGGGCCTAGTGAAGGAAGAGGAGAGGAGGCCTAGGGGCTGCCGCGCGCCCCTCCCCCACAAGTTCGAATTGGAGAAGGAGGGGGGGGGCGGCGCCCCCCCTTTCTTTCTTCCCTCTTCCTTCTTCCCCAAGTCCTAAATCAACTAGGAAAGGGGGGAGTCCTACTCGGTAGGAGTAGCCTCCTGCGTGCCTCCTTCCTAGGGCCGGCCGCACCCCCCTTGGCTCCTTTATATACGGGAGCAGGGGCACCCCAACAACACAAGTTGATCTCTAAGAATCATTCTCTTAGCCGTGTGTCCCCCTCCACATTAGTCCCTCGATAATATTGTAGTGGTGCTTAGGCGAAGCCCCTGCGGCAGTAGAACATCAAGATCGTCACCACGCCGTCGTTGCTGACGGAACTCTTCCCCGACAGTTTGCTGGAATCGAAGTTCCGGGGATCGTCATCGAGCTGAACGTTGGCTAGACTCGGAGGTGCCGTAGTTTCGGTGCTAGTCGGTCGGGCCGTGAAGACGTACGACTACATCAACCGCGTTGTCATAACGCTTCCACTGTCGGTTACGAGGGTACGTAGATCACACTCTCCCCTCTCGTTGCTATGCATCACCATGATCTTGCGTGTGCGTAGGAAAATTTTGAAATTACTACGTTCCCCAACACAAAGGCGCCAAAGGAGCTTGCAGTGTGGTACTTAGGCACTGGCCACACAGGACCTCTGAATTTGGCACTACTTTTTTGGTATGCCAGGACCTCACAATGACATCAACGTACTGCAGTGCTTGAATGTCTTTGACAAGCTTGTTGAAGGTCATGCTCCTCCGGTGAACTTCGAGGTCAATGGGCGCCACTACAACAAGGGATACTACCTAGCAGATGGCATCTATCCGAGATAGTCCACATTTGTGAAGACTGTCTCAAACCCTGTGCCAGGAGGCAAGAACTCCTACTTTGCCAAGTGTAAGGAGGCTTGCAGGAAGGATGTCGAGCGGGCATTTGGTGTGCTTCAATCTCGATTTGCTGTTGTCTGGTACCCCGCTCTGACCTGGTTGAAATCTCAAATATGGGAAGTGATGACTTGTTGTGTCATCTTGCATAACATGATCATCGAGAGCGAGCTAGAAGAGCCAGTGTTTGACACCGAACCATATTACAGGCAGGGTCCTCTTGCCCAAGTTGATCACCAGGTGCCGACATCATGGGCTGCCTTTCTCAATATGCGTCAGGAGATCCAAGACCCACAAGTGCATCAAGAACTGCAGCACGATCTGATGGAGCACCTATGAAGCCTTAAGGGCAACGCCTAGTTCGATGTGTGATGAACTATGAGTTTGCTTCGTTGAACTGTGAGTTTTAATTTGTGTTTGAACTATGAGTTTGCTTCGTTGAACTATTTGATTTCTATTGATTTATGTGATGAACTATGTGATAAAAATTAGTTCTTGTTGAATTTGGGCCTAATTTGCGTTGAAATCAGCGGCTGAGGGGAGGGGGCAATAATGCTAAACATACAAAGAGTTACACGCAATTACATACTGACTAGGATTTTTTTCATCTACTAATCAATCATAAACTTGCCCTCCTCCCTCGATTTTCAGGGGGTGGGCCGCCTCGCCACCTACTGACCAATCAAATTAACCCTCTTTGTAAAAGTTTGTAACTCATTGTACGTGTAGCATTACTCGGGAGGGGGGGGGCGAACTTGGGGGTCGGCCGGGAAATCCTCACGTCGATTTTATCACCGGTTGGCCCCCAAGCTGTGCTATTTCAAGCCCTTGGGGGGCGAACAGGTGAAGATGCTCTAATGTGGAAGGGAGATGCGTTCGAGATTTGCCAGGTCACAGACAGAGTACTTGTTTTGAAATAGCAGATCAGCAGAAAACATGCCATCATTCCATCTGATAATCACCCCCCAGATGCACCAACATTGATGGTACAAACTCGAATTTATTAAATCTCTTCGTATCCTCATTACTTTATTTAGTACAGTCGTGTGAGCAATTCGTATAGCTCATCAATTTTGGGTACAAGTATACATAGTTAATCATAGTATCTGCGTGAATATAGCAGAAGTGAATCATGTACTCCTACTTCAGAAAATTCATGCTCGATCGAATGGTGGATCAGTGGAGACTTCAGCTCCGCTGCAGTCTCCCCGCGGCGCCGGGCTTCTCCCAGACGGCGTAGTCGTTGCCGTGCGCCGAGGTCACGAACCCGGCCGGGATCACCGCCCCGACGTCGTACCTGGACCCGATCTTCACCACCACCTTGCCGTCGATCTCGGCGACGTAGGCGTCCCCTTCGTGCATGAGGATCTTCAGAGCGCTCGTCGGCGTGATGCCGTTGCGCTTCCTGATCGCCACCAGCGCCGCGATCTCGTCCTTGAACCCCCAGGTGAAGAAATGGTCGTAGAACTACAAATCATCGAGACAAACAGTTGAAGAAATACGTGCAAGAGTGACAGTTGAGTGAGAGTGAACTCTGGAGCTGGCTCATCTGCTTACGATGCATGGGATGCCGGGGTGGGTGAGGATGTACGCGTAGCCCTGCATGACCTTGTCGGAGGGGAATGGCCACATGGCCTGCGTGGAGCCGGTGTCGTGGTTGTCGACGAAGGTGACGGCCTTGGCCGGCCACCACCCCATCACGCCGGGGGCCTTCCCCTGCGGGTCGATCAGCCGCCACAGCTCGCCCTCCACGGCCGCGTTCAGTATCCCCTTGGTCGTGAAATCGAACACCATGCCTGCCGACGCCGCGCCGCCCACCTTGTCCACCCAGTTCACCAGATTCTGCCGGTGCGCGTCCTGGTCGTAGTTGGGCTTGCCGTCGCCGCCGGTGGCCATGTTGTCCCACACCTCCGCCACGGCGAGGCTCGGGGACGTGCCGTCGATGTACACCTTGGCCATCTCCGGCGAGTAGCCCTTGGCGAAGTCAAAGCGCCACGCGTCGAAGCCGAGGTCGCTCTTGAGCCAGAGGAGCCACTCCTTGAGCTCGCGCTGGACGCGGTCGTTGAGGTGGTCTATGTCGGGCGCGGCGGCGAAGTCGGCGCCGGTGTCGAGGTTGGCGGTGCCGTCGGAGTAGGTGGTGTCGTCGCGGCAGATCATGTGGGGGCCCCAGTCGAGGCGGCCGTCGGAGGTGCCGCCCTCGAAGATGCAGTAGATGCCGCGGCTGTCCTTGTAGTCGGCGCAGCGGTGGTTGATGACGATGTCGGCGATCGCCTGGACGCCCTTGCCGTGGAGCGCGGCGATGAGCGACTTGAGCTCCGCTGCGTTGCCGTACTTGGACGCGTCGATGTCGTACAGCCGACCTGGCATGTAACCTGCACCCGACCCGAGTCGATCGTTTTAGTTCGCATACTGTATACTTCTTGATCGTATTTGCGCATTTTGTTCATCGAAAAATAGAGTAGGAAAATAAATGCTTTTGGTAGCTGTCGAAACATCGTGCTCGACGAAATAACTAATTACTACCAGAATGTTCTCCACCCCATCGTGCTCAACGAAACATCTCAATCGAACTTAGCATGTTCTCCACTCCACGCTTCTATTGCTTCTAGATGCTGAGATACGGATGAATTTGGTCGGGAGAGAGAGGGACCTTGGGTGGAGACGGAGTGCGAGGGCGGCGGCAGCCAGACGTGGGTGACTCCGGCGGCGGCGATGTCGTCGACCTTGCCCATCATCATGTTGTACCACCCGCCGCTCTGCTTCCACGACTCCCAGTTGAACCCCTGCAACATCCATTAAGCTCCCACACTTAATTAAGCACCCGAGCTCAGATTATTTCCACAGTTAGAAAACCATGAGCATGCGTACCTGAAAGAGAACTTGATGGCCGGACGCAAATCCGGCGAGAAGCAGCAGCAGCAGAGAGAAGCAGCACAGGTTGCCGTTCTTCCCCATCGCGTACGCTACGCTAGTGTCGATCCCACAGCACAGTAGACTCTTCTTCTCCGGATGGATGGATGATTGGCTGACTGGCTGATCGACTGATGGCCACAAGTGTCCCGCGTGCTTGGTATTTATAGGCAGTGGATGGCATGGCAGTATTTAACGCGAGCTACGTACCGTAGAGTGTGTTGCTTGGAGGCACTGCATGGATACCAGACTCTGTTACGATAAAAGGTGCAGCCGATGACGGTCAAGTCAATCCGGGGTGGCACAAACTCCATGGAAAAAGATGGCACCATCCAAGTTGGGATCGAAACCCAGCGTTGCCCTTGCCTTTTTGGATAACCGATTTTCCAATGGGAAATAAGCATGGGCGCGAAGAAAGATGGGGAGGAAATGAATTGAACAACATGGAGCACAAGATTTTTCATGTTTCCATGGCAGTAAACTCAGTGCAAAATAAGTACTCCCTCCGTTTCGAATTATTCGTCGCAGAAATAGATGTATCTTTAGTTCTAGATACATTCATTTCTGCGACGAGTAATTTGGAACGGAGGGAGTATATCTATACGACTGTACATAACAGATCTGAGACTGATAGACTGCTGTTAATGTGGCAGAGCAAGAGAAATATCGCATGAGAGGACACTCCTTTTTGGGCCGAGGAACCAACGGTGGAGAACGTAGCCGTAGATGAATGATGTGCGGATATCTCAGTCGCTGTCAGTGTTCCGTGGCTTCGAGAGCGAGTGTGACAGCACCAGTACGAGTACCGCTCCGCAGCACACGATCGAGTAAGAATTGCTTAAGGCCGTGCATTATCGTCAGCAAACACGAGTGGTTGTTTACACCAGCCTCGTGCCGTCGGGTATTACATGTACCACGTCGAAGGTGTTATACTACTATACACTTCTGGAGCGGAATGGATTTATTGTAAGTACGTACAAGTATTTTTCATCCGGACAGGTGATTAGTTGCCTGCATGTTCTTGAGTTAATGCAGTTTATAGGCGTGCCTCCAGAGATATCAAGACGGCAAAGGCAGCGGCCGAGTGGAGCTCGAAATCTACATGCGTATGTTGCCGGTATTTGCAGTTGGAAAGACAATCAACCTTGGCGACTCAACAGAGGTGCCAAAAGTATGTTGGCCCGATAAACATTGATGGTGTGGATAGGAAAGTGAAGTACTACGAGGTCTGGATAACGCTATACGCCCACGGAGTGTAGGGTATGTTTGCTTCGTGTCTAGAAGCCACAGTGCCAAAATAATAAAATCCGATGTCAGTTATTTATGCATGGCAAATTGAATGTTTTTTTATTACAAAATATCTTGTACTAGCAAGGATAAGGAAAAATACGCGCTCCCCATGTTGCTCCCACGGGCGGCCAGGGAGCGAACCCTGGCCGTCACCGCTCAGTCTCGGTCGTCCACTCCTCCCCTCGCCGCCGCTGGCGGACGTCGTCGGGCGAAGCCCGCGCGGCTTGGCGGCGGCGGGGTCTTCCCCACCCCCAGCTCGGGTGGGGGTGATGTCGGTGTCAAAACCGGCGGATCTCGGATAGGGGGTTCTGAACTGTGCGTCTTAGGTCGATGGTAACAGGAGACAGGGGACACAATGTTTACCCAGGTTCGGGCCCTCTCTACGGAGATAATACCCTACTTCCTGCTTGATTGATCTTGATGAATATGAGTATTACAAGAGTTGATCTACCACGAGATCGTAATGGCTAAACCCTAAAAGTCTAACCTGTCTGACTACGATTATTCAGATGTATGTCCGGACCTAGCCCTCCGGTTTATATAGACACCAGAGGGATCTAGGGTTACATAAGGTCGGTTACAGAGAAATGAATCTTCATATTTGGACGCCAAGCTTGCCTTCCACGCCAAGGAGAGTCCCATCCGGACACGGGTAGAGTCTTCGGTCTTTGTATCTTCACAGCACATCAGTCCGGCTCATGTCTAATAGGTCGGACGCCCGAGGACCCTTTAGTCCAGGACTCCCTCAGTAGCCCCTGAACCAGACTTCAATGACAAGGTGTCCAGCGCGCAGATTGTATTCGGCATTGCAAGGCGGGTTATCCTCTTCGAATACTCCATGAAAGTCTTCGGACGCAATGAACGTGTCCGGATCTGCAACACAAGTACCATACACAACCACAGAGAATATAATATTGAACGAGTCCAATCTGCTGACAACTTTTTTGTAATGTGACATCACGTCTGCTTGGTCATCATTTTGAATCATTTTTCGTCTGCCGTTCCACATTTCGAGACGCGGTTTTCATAGGCACGTCTTGTCGAAGCAGAGATCGTGTCCCCTTATTGCAGGATTCATCAATACGGACGTGGGTAATCTAACCGTGCCGTTTACACGGCCCTTGGGAACAGGCAAGTTTTAAGGCGAGTGGGGAGGCGCTTGATATTCACTGCATTTATAAGAAGATAAAGATTCCTTTTTCTTCACCCATGCCTTCTCTCTTTCTCTGCCCTTCCATTCTCGAGCTCCAGCGCCCAAGTCCTCATTCTTTTCGCCCCAAGGAAGCACTCAACCATGTCCGGATCTGGAGGGCAAGGCAAGTGGATGGCCTCCTCCGTTAGCGAGGAGGACACCACCAGGCTTCGGGAGACCGGGTATCTGGCGAAAGAAATCGCCCATCGGCTTCCAGCCAAGGGGAAAATCGTCCCCACCCCGAAGCCCAATGAGAGGGTGGTGTTCATCCCTCATTTCGTCCTCGGGTTAGGGTTTCCTCTCCACCCTTTCGTCCGCGGGCTTATGTTCTATTACGGGCTAGACTTCCATGACCTAGCCCCGAATTCTTTTCTCAACATCTCGGCATTCATTGTCGTGTGTGAGGCCTTCCTCCGCATCCAACTCCACTTCGTACAGTGGCTCTAGATTTTCAATGTGAAGCCGAAGGTGGTGGACGGCCAGCATGCGGAGTGCGGAGGTGTCATGGTGAACAAGCTGCCCAATGTCACATGGCCCAAGAGTACTTTTGTGGAGACCGTCAAAGATTGGCAGAAACTGTGGTTTTATATCACAGAGCCTCGCGACGCCACTTGGGCCGCGGCTTCTGAATTCAAGTCCGGAGCTCCAATGCGGCTCACCTCCTGGATGGAGAAGGGCCCAAATTGGTCTTCGTTGGACGAGCTGATAGCGCTGCAAACGCGCATTCAAAGCATGGTGGATAAAAACATCAAGCTCGTCGACGTAATCCAGGTGATGCTGGTTCGCCGGATCCTCCCATGCCAAAGCTGCCCTTTATGGGAATTCGATCTGAAGAAGCACCGAACCTTGGAAAGGCTCTTCGGAACCACTCTCGAAGATGCCTGGAAGTTGCTCTTTAAGGGCATCAAGACACCGCCAGCCATAGATTCAGACCGCTGGCACAATATTACCCATTCAGCCAATGCGGTAAGCCTTTCACGTCTCCAGGCACATCCTCTACTTGCTTGTTTCAAGGAGGATAGCTAAACTTTACTTTTTCAGGTATGGACGGAGAGGGAGCGGATTCAATATTCGGTCCGCTGCCCAAGGAACCAGTCATCCTGCTCCTGGCGAAGATGCTGGTGCTGGCGCCCTATAAGGCGCCGGAGAAGAAGGCCAAGAAGGCCAGGGGGTCCGGAGTGGCCCCCACCGCAAGGGAGCTTCAGACGCGTCGTTCGAAGACAAGACTCACTCCTCCACCGCCGAAGACAATGGCGAGGAGGAGGAAGAAAGCACCTCTCCCCCTGATGGGGGGAGGAAGAAGAGGGCGGCCTCCTCAAATCTGGAGGGGGAGGGGCCCAAGAGGGGGAAGGGTCCCCTTGCAGATAACTCCGCGTGGGACGTCGACAGCAGCCTGGAGCGACGCCCCCGAAACAAGCATCTGACCGCGTCATAAGTACTAAAAACCCGCATATGTCCATGCATCCGGCCTCTCTTGCTTCATAATATTAATATGTTATTTTATGCCATTGCAGTCCGGCCCATAACAGCTCCCTGCGATCCCCATCAAGAGGTTTGTTGGATTCGAAGGCGATGGCCAGCGAGTCACCGCCGCCGCTCACTCTCCCATGGCCAAGGGCAATGATGAGGTGTTGTCCCAAAGGACCTTCCCAGGCCAGGGAGAGGTTCAGGAGGCCGCCAGGGTGACGCTAGAGGGCGAAACCTCGGCTGCCGGACACATGGGGGAGCAGGCCCCAATGGCGACTGGGGATGTGGGCTTTGCTCAGTTCGGCCTCCCGCCGAATACAAGTCTGGAGACCTATACGGCTCCGGAATCCGGCGAGCAACCTCCTTCGAAAGAAGGGGGTGTGCCTATTCCGCCAGTGACCTCTGTCCAACCAGAGGCACTGGATAATCTGCTGGAAGTGCTACGAGTCGCTTCCATTGTGGATGAACACCATATCCTTATGGGTACGATGATTGAGAGGGTTCAATCCGTCAAGAGCGGACTAACCGAAGCCTGCAGCAGCCTGCTGACAGGTTTTGAGGTAAGCGACGCAAGAGAAAATCCCAATATAGACAGTAGCCCCTGAGACACTGTCCGGTGTTCGGAAAGAAGAGCCGGACAGAGTATCAATTTATTTTCGCAGGAAACTAACTAAATATGTCTTATATGAATAAGCAGGCGTCGTTGCTGGCCGCGACCTCACACACTGCCGAAGTCTCCGGACTAAAGCAGAGACTGGAGCAGGCTGACGAGGAGCTCGGCCAAGCGAGGAAGCAGCTAGAAGACAAGCAAGGTACGTACTGGCTGGCTAAATATTCGGAAAGAATAAATAATGCGTATTGACCGTAGTGCCATGATATGTGTAGGAGCGGCGACCGAGGTCGAGGTCCTTAAACAGGCCCTGGCCCAGGCCGAGGAGAAAGCTGCCAAGGAAAAAGCCGCTTGTGAGAATGTGACGCCCTCGATTTGACCGTACACTAATCATACACGCAAATGTGTATGATCAAGATCAATGACTCACGGGAAGATATCACAACACAACTCTAGACACAAATTAAAATAATACAAGCTTTATATTACAAGCCAGGGGCCTCGAGGGCTCGAATATATAAGCTCGAAAACACAAGAGTCAGCAGAAGCAACAATATCTGAGTACAGACATAAGTTAAACAAGTTTGCCTTAAAAAGGCTAGCACAAAAGTAGCAACGATCGAAAAGGCAAGGCCTCTTCGATCAATACACAGCCTCCACTTCCCATTCGCCTTGCGCACCACTACTGGATTGGCCAACCACGTCGGGTGGAGCACCCCTCTCACCAAACCTGCCGCTTCCAACTTCCTGATCTCCTCTGTGATGAACTCCTGCCTTTCTAGAGCCCGCTTTCTGACCTTCTGCTTGACGGGCCGCGCGTGGGGGTAGACAGCTAGGTGGTGCTCAATCACCTCCCTGGGAACACCGAGGATTTCAGACGCTTGCCATGAAAACACATCGACATTTGCCCGCAGGAAGGTGACGAGCGCGCCTTCCTATTTGCTGTCGAGGGTGGAACCTATGATGAAGGCCCCTCCAGTGCCATCCTCCCCGACGGGCACCTTCTTGGTCTGCGGCGGCTTGGCTCTGGATCTCTTGCTCTTGTCGTTAGAGCTCTCTGGCACGTCCTCAACGGTAGCACAATACTCCGAGGAGGTGCACTTGCCGGAGTGGGTGTGAGAAGTCTTGCCGGGCTCCTTTTTCCCTCCCGGGCCGTCAGCGGCAGGAGCAGGTGCCTTGACGGCAGCTGCTGCAACTGCTTCCCGGTAGAGTTGGTCGGTGCAGATCAGCGCGTCCTTCTTGTCAGAGGGGACGGAGATGATGGTCAACGACCCAGGCATCTTCAGCATGTTGTAGGCGTAGTGTGACGTCGCCATAAACTTGGCCAATGCCAGGCGACCGAGGATCCCGTCGTAGGGCAAGGGGATCTCGGCCACGTCGAAGATGATCCTCTCCGTCTTGTAGTTCAACTCTCCTCCAAATTCCACGGGCAGTGTGTCCTTTCCCTTCAGCTGGCTCCTCCCCGGATTGACCCCTTGAAACGTGCCCGTTTCCTCGAGGTCTCCATCGGGGATTTGCAACCTTTTGATCACGGTAGGCGAGATCAGGTTCAGGCCGGCCCTACCTTCAACCAACATCTTGTTCACCATGAGGTTGCGTATTGTTGGCGAGACCAACAATGGAAAACACCCGACCGCGGTAGTGCGGTCAGGGTGGTCCTCGGCGTCAAAGATGAGGGGCGTGCTGGACCACTTTAGCGGCTTCTGAGCGTCGAACGACGGCTCTACTGCTGTAATCTCACGCGCCCACTGCTTGAGCCGGCGGTGAGAGGTATGCAGCGAGGCACCGCCATCGACGCACATGGCCTCCGTAGCCTTCTGGAACCCTTGCTCACCAGATTTGTCATCCTCGCCGTGACCGTCGTCTTCTTGTTTCTTGTCGCGGCCCCGGGCGGGCCTCTCTTGCTGGTTGTCCTTGCCGGGGCGGCCTCCTTGGCCGCCACGCTTCTTGCCGGATCCCTCAGCACCTTCCTGGTCCTTCTCCTTGTCCCGCCTTTCGTACTCAGACTTTTGCTTCTCAGCAAGCAGCTCGACTTGTCGGCAGTTCTGGAGGTTGTGGCCCTTGGTGCGGTGGATCTTGCAGTATTGCTTGCCGGAGCTTCCTGGCTTGTCGGTAGCCGCCAGGGCCCGGCAAGCGGCGCACCCAGCAATCTCCTTGCCGGGGGCGTCTGCCTTAACCTTCTTGCCGGCACCGGTATCGTCAGATCCCTCAATGGCAAGCACGACCTTGCCTTTGTGTTTCCTGTTGTGACGCCGGCTCGTCTTCGTCGGGATGGTGGCGTCTTCATCAATAGAGTCGGTTTCCGCGCTGGCGTCTTCGCCGGGGTACTTCCTTCCCTCTTCAGCCCGGGCGCACCTATCGGCCATAACGTAGAGCTCGGCCACATCTTTAACCTTGGTCATTGCCAGCTCCTCGCGCATCTTGTGATTGCGTACATTCTGGTGGAACGCGCTAATCATAGCGGCGGGATGAACGTCGGGGATGTTATACTGCACCTGGCTGAATCTCTGGATGTACTTGCGCAGGGTCTCCCCATCCTTCTGGGGAATGATACGAAGATCACTGGCCTGGCCATGAGCTTGGTGGCCTCCTGTGAAGGCGCCAATGAACTCATGGCACATATCTGACCAGGAAGAAATGGAATCCGCCGGCAAGTGCATCAACCAAGACATCACATAGGGCTTGAGCGCCAGCGGGAAATAGTTGGCAAGCACCTTGTCATCGCGAGCCCCAGCGGCCTGTATCGCGATGGTGTAGATGCTAAGGAACTCGGACGGATGGGTCTTGTCGGTGTACTTCTCGCCGACATCAGGCTTGAACGTGCGGTGCGACGGCCACTGGAACTGCCTCAGCTCACGGGTAAAAGCCGGGCATCCCACCTCGTAAGGTAGGTCGCCGGGGCCCCCCGGTGCCGGGTGGTCCATAGCGGGTCTCGCCCGCTTGTCCGACTGGCGGCACGTTTTGCGCCGGCGCTCGACGGTGGTTCGAGCGTCTTCGTGAGCTCGCTCCCGAAGGACCTGGCGCTGGTCGCGGAGGGTCCGCGGGTCGGACGATGCTATGGAGATGTTGTCACAAGCGTCGTCGCGACGGGCCGACGCCCGCGGCGGCCGGCGAGGAGGAGAGTGCACCGTGGCCGCAGCTCCCCTAGTCCTCCCAGCGCCAACATGTAGTGGCTTGGTGGAGCGCCGGCCCGAGGGCCCCGCTGGTCGCAGATCGTCTTTGTTTGCGACGGCGACGAGGCTCCAGATGGTGGCCCTCCACTCGTCGAGCTTCTCCGCAGCATGAGGGAAGTCGAGGAGCAGGTGTGCGCGTGCCAAAGCTTCCGCTGGCGTGGGCGACGGCGACAGCTGCACGGATCGTGGCGCGCTTCGACTTCTAACTACATTAGAAGGAGCTCCGTCATGACCCAGCGGCTACGTGCCATTTTCGCCAACGCTTCGGCGAGCGTGTTGAACCCCCTCATCTTGCCGATGACGCACAATGCTCTTCCCACGGCGGTGCCCAGGGTCACCATCGTGGTGACGCTGCTTGGCGCGCACACCATGGGAAGAACACGCGGTGGTCGCCGGTGTAGGTGTCCTAGAGCACTACAAAAAAAGACACATCCGTGACATTTTGGGCCAAATGAATTTTTTTTGTCATACATATGACACTTCTATGACGATAATTGTGACAAAACCCGGTATCATCATAGATGTGGTGGGCTCCTACTTCTATGACAAAAAATCATGATAGAAAATGGGTTTTTCGTCCTGGGCGGGCCGGAGACGCAGCTGCATGACATTCTTTGGGCCATCCATGAAAGAAAAAACCATGGTAGAAGCGAGGGCGAGGAAAATTTTGGGGAGTTCCCGATTACGGTGGGAGGTCGGGGGCTGAGCGATGCGCGTTTCTCTCGTACACGTACGCGCGTGTGTGCGAGGCGTTGGCTCTAACTGAACCCGAGCGAGGCGTTGGGCTCTAACTAAACCCGAGCGATTGCAATGCAGGCTACGCGTTACTGAACCCGAGCAATCGATCGATGGCTGTTAACTGAACCCGATCGAGCGGTTCCGTCGCTACTGCTACTAACTGAAGCCGATTGATTGGATGAACAGTGAGTGTTGTGGGGGGGAGGGGGGGTTGGATGAATAGTGAGCGGTGGCGTTGCCTCTGGACGAACAGGACCCCGTGGTGTGGATGGCTGGATGAATAGCAGACGGTGGAGGGGTCCCCGTGGAGGGGTGGTTGAACAGGACCCCGTGCTGTGGAGGGCTGGATGAACAGTAGATGGTGGAGGGGTGGTTGAACAATAGCCGGTGGAGTAGCGCGCGGTGGAGGCTGGATGAACAGGAGCCCGTGGAGGCTGGAGGAGGTCGACGATAGCCCGTGGAGGCTGGAGGAGGTCGACGGTGGAGATGAACAGTATCATGTGGTGTCCCGTTTTGCGGTACGCCACACCCCTCCCGATGAACAGGACCCCCGTTTCGACCATAGGAGGTCCGTTTCGTCCCTTTTGCGGTACGCGACACCCCTCCCGATCAACAGGACCCCCGTTTCGAACGCAGGAGGTCCGTTTCCTCCGTTTTGTGGTACGCCACACCCTCCCGATCAACAGGACCCCCGTTTTGACCGTAGGAGGTCCGTTTCCTCCGTTCCGTGGTACGCCAGGCCTCGTTTCCATCGCATGTTCTGTCTAAGCCCTCCCGATGAATACGACCACGCATTTCGTTCCGACCCAGCCGATTGGCTCCCACGCGTTCTGTTGCCTCCCGATGAACACGACACATTCCGTTGCCTCCCGATGAACATGACGCATTCCGTTGCCTCCCCATGAACACGACGCATTCCGTTGCCTCCCCATGAACACGATGCATTCCGTTGCCTCCCCATGAACACGACGATGACGCTGTTTCTCCGTTCCGACCCAGCCATGTACACGAGCCCTGGCCGTACGTATGCGTGAGTAGGCGTTCGAGACCCTGCCCGTATATACACATACATGGCCATATTTTCTTTCTTGCACCCTAGCCGCTGTACGTACGTGTACATGCTACGTGCGCGCCTCTACTACGACACGTGTCCACCTCTACTACGACACGTGCGCGCCTCTACATCGACCAGTATGTACGTACATGTTCGCGACCAGAATGACAACGCTACGTACGCTTTGACCAGGTGGGTCCCGACTGTCACGCACTTCCTTGCCTGCAAAGATGTAGCTGGTGGGTCCCAGCAGTCAGGGGGGAATCATTTTTTTTGCCAGTACTTACTTCCTTGCGTGCGAAGGTATAGCTGCTGGGTCCCAGCAGTCAGGGGGCGAATCATTTTTTTTGCCCGGACGCACTTCCTTGCGTGCGAAGGTGTAGCTGGTGGGTCCCAACAGTCGGGGGGGGGGGGGGGGGTGAATCATTTTTTTTCGGACGCACTTCCTTGCGTGCGAAGATGTAGCTGGTGGGTCCCAGCAGTCAGGGGGGCGAATCATTTTTTTCGGACGCACTTCCTTGCGTGCGAAGATGTAGCTCATGGGTCCCAGCAGTCAGGGGGTGAATCATTTTTTTTCACGAAATACGGTGGCCCGTCCGGTGGGTCCCTGCTGTCAGGTGGAGGAATAATTATTTTGCGCGTAATAAGGAGGCACTTCCTTGCGGCTGCCGTGGACCCAGCTGTCAGCCTCTCCACATACAGTCCACGTCCGATGGAAGTCGTTCCTTGACCACGTTGCCCACGCCGCGCCGAGAGCACCAGGGCAGTGGACGACGGCGAGGCCTAGGAAGACGCGGTAGTGGATGCACACACGGAGAGGAGTATGAGGGTTCACTGGTTCGGCTGCGCTGCCGTCGCCGCAGAATAACAGGGGGTGTGGGTGAGTGGAGGGATGGCCTGGCCAGCGGTGGGAGTAGTAGGGGGCGGTGAGGCCTCCGCGGCAGCACAGTCGGCCACGGGAGGCAGGAGCAGGCGGCACGACCGGCGCTGCTTTGGGCGGCTGGAGCAAGAAGACCAGAGGTTGAAGAAGCACGACGGCCGTTGGATGGACATCATACGGTCACTGCAGCTAGAATCGTTTATATTGACTAAGTTGACAAAGCCCTTGGTACGTCCACTTAGTAGGCCCACAGGTCAGCTTCCGAAACGGTGCGCCCCAGATGTCAGGGGGAGGAATCATTTTTTGGGCGGGTGAAGCTAGAATATCCGAGATTGAAGAAGAAACAAGGCATCCGTTGGATGGACATCCAACGGCCACTGCTGCTAGAACCGTGTGTTGAATATAAGTTGACAAAGCCTTGCATACGCGTCAACTCTGTTTTTAGGGGACGCGTCTACTTAGTAAGGCCAGAAGTGTGTGGCAGAGAACTAATAGCCCATTTGAGATTTGTAAGAATCTGTAGCCCATTTTTGTATTCTAATGGAATTTACTACAGCCCATTTATAGTTTGTTAAAAGTACAAACCATTTCAACCAACCGTTCAAAACAGAATTCAATAAAATTTCCCACATTTTGATGGGATCCGAAATATTTTTATCCCGAAATTTCTAGTCAGATTAAATACAATTTCAATATAAATTTATATTACGTAAAAATCCAACGAAACATTGCGCTCGCAACAATTAATGAAATTAAAATTTTCAATATCCAAAAAATATATTTTATAAAGTAATCACGTGTTTGGTGCATTTTTTTATAGTTACTGCCCAATTTTTATAATTACATCCCATTTATTATTTCTTAAAGCCCATTTTCTTGTTAAGCCTAATGCATCCCTCCTAGGAAAGATTTGCAGCCCAGCGGGGCAGAGAATAACAACTTGACCTTGCCTGGGTATTCCTAAAAAAAGTACAGCTGGGCTAGCCATTTTCAGCTTGAAAAAAATTAATATCTGGGCTGGATATCTGGCCTGGGCTAGACGGGCCACAGCCCACCCAGTTAATACCTGCAGTGATGTTTTCGTTGTTGTTCAGAGAAGAAAAATTAATATCTAGGCTAAACATCGAAAAACTCTGCAGTGCTCACACCTCAAAAACACAAATACTACTCAAGCTGCTTGGTCCCAGCTGTCGGCTGCTTCTTGTGTAATTCTCTCGTTTATTGACAACTACATAGGTTGACAATGGTGTGGGACCGTGATGTTAGGAAACCAGGAGGAAGGAAAATAAATTATATATATAAGGAGGCACTTGCGTACATGAGGCTATGGACCTGGTGGGTCCCCATTGTCATCCCCATTGTCATCCTCTCCAAGTAAAGTCATCTCCTCGCCCGCGCGCGCTTTCCGCCCGAAACAGTCAGCGCCGCCTGCCCCGCTTCCCGGTGTAGGCGATTGCTCCGCCTTCAAACGACACAAGTGCCGTCCGTCCGTCCATCCGGCGCCCACATTAATGATACGCGGTTGCCGATGCGGCTACTCTGGCGCCACACGTCCGTCCCTCCGCCCGCCCACCAGTGCTATATAAACTGCTGCGCCGGCCATAGCCGCAGTCATCCGCATCTGTTCACTTTCTCCTGTCCACACCACTACTGCCCACCATGGCTTCCTCACGCTCCAGCGCTCTTCGGGACGGGCGGACGATGGACCACAAGGAGATGGCAGCCATTGCTGCCGACCGGCTGGCTGACAGGCAGCCGGAGGACAATGACGTCCCAATGGAGAACATGGTAGTTAAGGATCCGGCGCCAACCCCCTCCTCCGCGCCATCCTCGCCGGTGCATTGCACCATGACCATCGGCAAGGCCCATGCCCAATATATGGACAGGGTGAGGTAGATGCGTGAGGAGCAGTTCCGGGAGGCGCAGGCCGACGCTGCCTAGAACCACCATCTCCTCTAGGAGCACCTGCAGGCGGAGGAGCAGATCGCCACGGAGCGGGCGGAGTAGGAGGCGCTGCTCGACTCGTACCGCTCTGCCCGCCAGGGCCGCCTCGAGCGCTGGCAGTACCGCATGCAGGTGGCGGAGGCTGTGGCCACCTACAGAGAGGCTAGCAAAGAGGGCATGAAGTGGGCGAGGCGCTGTTTGGTGAGACCGAGGACGAGGCAGAGGACAATGCCGGCTCCAATGAGTCCCCGCTCCGCTGGCGTTGACGAGGCCCTGCTCCGCCGAGGTCCCGTGGCGCCAACAACGAGGCAGAGGACACCACCAGCTCCGCCGAGGCCCCGCCCCGCAAACAACGAGGCTGAGGACATCGCCGGCTTAGTCGAGGCCCCACCCTGCCGGCAACGAGACAGAGGACATCGCCGGCTCTGCCAAGGCCCCACCCCGCTGCCAACGAGGCCGCACCACACAGAAAACGAGGAAGAGTAGAACACGGTAGGTCGCCGCCGCTCGGGTCCAAGTAAGGCCACCGCTGGTACCCTCCAGTTGAAGCCAAGCTAGGCGGGCTGACCATTGACGGCCGGTTAGCTTCTTGGCGGCGACGTGGAGTCGGAGAGCTGCGCTGGAGAAGAACGCTGCTTCTACTTAACTGCTGGTGCAGTTGGCTGACTGACATGTGGGCCCAACAGGCCACATGTCAGTTAGGCAACTGCACCTGCAGTTAAGTCACCGAAGCTTCTGTTCGGCTCAGCGGGACACATGTGGGTAGCTTCGGTTAATTAATTATACCTCCAGACACCCCCTTTTAGTTGAAGAATGTATGGAATGTAATGAAATCCGGCATGTTTATATGAAATCCGACCGTGTATGAATGAATTTATTTCGATTAGTTCGAATTCCTGTATCACTGGCATTGGATGAACATGCAAAACAATACATACTAGCATTATTCCCAGTGTGATCACCTCGTTTGCAGCAGTTTCTGATACGTCTCCAACGTATCTATAATTTTTGATTGCTCCATGCTATATTATCTACTGTTTTGGACATTATTGGGCTTTATTATCCACTTTTATATTATTTTTCGGACTAACCTATTAACCGGAGGCCCAGCCCAGAATTGCTGTTTTTTTGCCTATTTTAGGGTTTCGAGGAAAAGCAATATCAAACGGAGTCCAAACGGAATGAAACCTTCGGGAACGTGATTTTCTCACCGAATACAACTCAGGAGACTTGGACCCTACATCAAGCCAATTAACCAGAGGCCACGAGGTAGGGGGGCGCGCCTGGCCCCCCAGGCGCGCCATCCACCCTCGTGGGCCCCCTGTTGCTCCACCGACGTACTTCTTCCTCCTATATACCCACGTACCCCCAAACGATCAGAGACAGAGCCAGAAACCTAATTCCACCGCCGCAACTTTCTGTATCCACGAGATCCCATCTTGGGGCCTGTTCCGGAGCTCCGCCGGAGGGGGCATCGATCACGGAGGGCTTCTACATCATCATCCAAGTCCCTCCGATGAAGTGTGAGTAGTTTACTTCAGATCTACGGGTCCATAGTTAGTAGCTAGATGGTTTCTTCTCTCTTTTTGGATCTCAATACAATGTTCTCCCCCTCTCTCATGGAGATCTATTCGATGTAATCTTATTTTTGCGGTGTGTTTGTTGAGACTGATGAATTGTGGTTTTATGATCCAGTCTATCTATGAATAATATTTGAATCTTCTCTGAATTCTTTTATGTATGATTGGTTATCTTTGCAAGTCTCTTCGAATTATTAGTTTGGTTTGGCCTACTAGATTGGTTTTTCTTGCCATGGGAGAAGTGCTTAGCTTTGGGTTCGATCTTGCGGTGTCCTTTCCCAATGACAGAAGGGGCAGCAAGGCACGTATTGTATTGTTGCCATCGAGGATAACAAGATGGGGGGTTTATCATATTGCATGAAACTATCCCTCTACATCATGTCATCTTGCTTAAGGCGTTACTCTGTTTTTAACTTAATACTCTAGATGCATGCTGGATAGCGGTCGATGAGTGGAGTAATAGTAGTAGATGCAGGCAGGAGTCGGTCTACTTATCTCGGACGTGATGCCTATATACATGATCATACCTAGATATTCTTAACTATGCTCAATTCTATCAATTGCTCAACAGTAATTTGTTCACCCACCGTAGAATACTTCTGCTCTTGAGAGAAGCCACTAGTGAAACCTATGGCCCCTGGGTCTCTTTCTCATCATATCAATCTTCATCACTTTATTATTGCTTTGCTTTTTACTTTGCCTTTTACTTTTCACTTTGCATCTCTATACCAAAAATACCAAAAATATTATTTATCATCTCTATCAGATCTCACTTTCGTAAGTGACCGTGAAGGGATTGACAACCCCTAAGCGCGTTGGTTGCATAGGTACGAGGGACTCACGCGTAGCTTCCTACTGGATTGATACCTTGGTTCTCAAAAACTGAGGGAAATACTTATGCTACTTTGCTGCATCATCCTCTCCTCTTCGGGGAAATCCAACGCAGTGCTCAAGAGGTATCAAGAAGAATTTCTGGCATCGTTGCCAGGGAGTCTGCGCAAAAGTCAACATACCAAGTACCCATCACAATCCCTATCTCCCGCATTACATTATTTACCATTTGCCTCTCATTTTCCTCTCCCCCACTTCACCCTTGCCGTTTTATTTGCCCTCTCTCTCTCTCTATCCTCCCTCTCTTTCTCTATTTGCCTCTTTTGCCCGTTTCTTGTTTGCTCGTATGGTTGGAATAGTTATTTATTTATTACTAAACAGAGAACCTAAGATCTATGGATCGTCATCCACTTGCTAATGCTTTTAAGAGATCCAATTATAATGAACCAATTGCTAGTGAGTTTTGTGCACTAGATTATCTTTATGAAGTTTTGCTTGAAATTCGTGAATCTGAAAATTGTGATAAAGTACCTTATGGAGTGATTCCCGATGGATCGTTGAATAAAAAGCATGATTGCAATGATGATAGTATAAATTTTATTGATATAAATTGTTCTAATAATATGCAAAACCCTAAGCTTGGGGATGCTAGTTTTGCTATGACCTCTACTTGTTGCAACGATCATGATTGGGGTGATTCTTCTTACAATCTTGAAAATTTATTTTAGCCCCATGATGAATATGAGATTGATAATAGTGCTTGCAATGTTATTGAAAGTGGTTTTGGAAGAGTGTCAACTTTAGATCCCACATATTTGGAGAATGTTCAATCTTATGAATTTTTTGATAAAAGTGGGTTTGAAGAAGTCATGAATTTTGATAATGTTAATCCCACTAATTTGGAGGAGTGTTAACTTTGCATGCATGTGGATCGTGTTGAAAATATTTTATGTGATAGATATTTTGTTGAATTTGCTTATGATCCTACATATAATTATTACGAGACAGGAAAATATGGTGGTAGAAATTTTCATGTTACTAAATTACCTCTCGTTATGTTGAGATTGCCATCGTTTGTTTCCGCTTCCTCGCATATGCTAGTTTTTGCTTGCCTTGATAATTTGTTTGCCTATAAGATACCTATGCATAGGAAGTATGTTAGACTTATATGTTTTTGTCACGTGTTTTATGATGCTCTCTTTGTGCTTCAATTCTTGTCTTTCATGTGAGCATCATTGAAATAGTATGCCTAGCTATAAGGCTTTAAAGAAAAAGCGCTTGTTGGGTGGCAACACAATATTTTTACTTGCTGTTATTAAATAAATAATTTATTTAGCCTCTGTTTTGGTTGTGTTTTTTGTGTTTAATTAGTGTTTGTTCCAAGTAGAACCGTTGGGAAGACTTGGGGAAAGTCTTGTTGAACTTGCTGTAAAAAACAGAAACTTTAGCACTCACGAGAACTGCTGTCATTTTTATTTGGAGAGTGATATTTAGTTAATTCTTTTTGCAGATGATTAATAGATAAATTCCTCACGTCCAGAAATTTATTTTATAATTTTTGGGGTTCCATATCTTGCGCTAGATACAGATTACTACAGACTGTTCTGTTTTTGACAGATTCTGTTTTTCGTGTGTTGTTTGCTTATTTTGATGAATCTATGGCTAGTAAAATATTTTATGAACCATAGAGAAGTTAGAATACAGTAGGTTTAACACCAATATAAATAAATAATGAGTTCATTACAGTACCTTGAAGTGGTCTTTTGTTTTCTTTCGCTAATGGAGCTCACGAGATTTTCTACTTTAAGTTTTGTGTTGTGAAGTTTTCAAGTTTTGGGTAAAGATTTGATGGATTATGGAACAAGGAGTGGCAAGAGCCTAAGCTTGGGGATGCCCATGGCACCCCCAAGATAATCTAATGAAACCTAAATGCCAAAGCTTGGGGATGCCCCGGAAGGCATCCCCTCTTTCGTCTACTTCTATCGGTAACTTTACTTGGAGCTATATTTTTATTCGCCACAAGATATGTGTTTTGCTTGGAGCATCTTTTATGATTTGAGTCTTTGCTTGTTATTATACCACAATCATCCTTGCTATACACACCTTTTGAGAGAAACATACATAATTTGGAATTTGATAGAATACTCTATGTGCTTCACCTATATCTTTTGAGCTCTATAGTTTTACTCTAGTGCTTCACTTGTATCTTTTGAGTTTTATAATTTTGCTCTAGTGCTTCACTTATATCTTTTAGAGCACGGTGGTGGATTTGTTTTATAGAAACTATTGATCTCTCATGCTTCACTTAGATTATTTTGAGATTCTTAATAGCATGGCAATTTGCTTAAAATCCTAATATGCTTGGTATGCAAGATTAATAATAAAACTTCCGTATGAGTGTGTTGAATACTAAGAGAAGTTTGATGCTTGATGATTGTTTTGAGACATGGAGGTAATAATATCAAAGTTGTGCTAGTTGAGTAGTTGTGAAATTGAGAAATACTTGTGTTGAGGTTTGCAAGTCCCGTAGCATGCACGTATGGTAAACGTTATGCAACAAATTTGAAACATGAGGTGTTATTTGATTGTCTTCCTTATGAGTGGTGGTCGGGGACGAGCGATGGTCTTTTCCTACCAATCTATCCCCCTAGGAGCATGCACGTAGTACCGAGGTTTTTGATGACTTGTAGATTTTTGCAATAAGTATGTGAGTTCTTTATGACTAATGTTGAGTCCATGGATTATACGCACTCTCACCCTTCCATCCTTGCTAGCCTCTTCGGTACCGTGCATTGCCCTTTCTCACATTGAGAGTTGGCGCAAACTTCGACGGTGCATCCAAACCCCGTGATATGATACGCTCTTTCACACATAAACCTCCTTATATCTTCCTCAAAACAGCCACCATACCTACCTATTATGGCATTTCCATAGCCATTCTGAGATATATTGCCATGCAACTTTCCATCATTCTGTTCATCATGACACATTCATCATTTTCATATTGCTTAGCATGATCATGTAGTTGACATAGTATTTGTGGCCAAGCCACCGTTCATAATTCTTTCATAAATGTCACTCTTGGTTCATTGCATATCCCGGTACACCGCCGGAGGCATTCATATAGAGTCATCTTTGTTCTAGTATCGAGTTGTAATCATTGAGATGTAAATAAATAGAAGTGTGATGATCATCATTTTATAGAGCATTGTCCCAAGTGAGGAATAAAAAAAAGAGAAAGGCCATTAAAAAAAGAAAAGGCCCCCAAAAAAGAAAAAAATGAGAGAAAAAGAGAGAAGGGACAATGTTACTATCCTTTGCCACACTTGTGCTTCAAAGTAGCACCATGATCTTCATAGTACAGAGTCTCTCATGTTATCACTTTCATATACTAGTGGGAATTTTTCATTATAGAACTTGGCTTGTATATTCCAACAATGGGCCTCCTCAAGTGCCCTAGGTCTTCATGAACAAGCAAGTTGGATGCACACCCACTAGTTTCTTTTGTTGAGCTTTCATACATTTATAGCTCTAGTGCATCCGTTGCATGGCAATCCCTACTCCTTGCATTAACATCAATCGGTGGGCATCTCCATAGCCCATTGATTAGCCTTGTTGATGTGAGACTTCCTCCTTTTTTGTCTTCTCCACATAACCCCCTCATTATATTCTATTCACCTATAGTGCTATGTCCATGGCTCGCGCTCATATATTGCGTGAAAGTTTATAGGTTTGAGATTACTAAAGTATGAAACAATTGCTTGGCTTGTCATCGGGGTTGTGCATGATGATAGCATTCTTGTGTGACGAAAATGAAACATGAGTAAACCATATGATTTTGTAGGGATGGCCTTTCTTTGGACATGTTATTTTGAGAAGACATAATTTCTTAGTTAGTATGCTTGAAGTATTATCATTTTTATGTCAATATGAACTTTTGTCTTGAATCTTTCAGATCTGAATATTCATACCACAATTAAGAAGAATTACATTAAAATTGTGCCAAGTAGCACTCCGCATCAAAAATTCTGTTTTTATCATTTACCCACTCGAGGACGAGCAGTAATTAAGCTTGGGGATGCTTGATACGTCTCCAACGTATCAATAATTTTTGATTGCTCCATGCTATATTATCTACTATTTTGGACATTATTGGGCTTTATTATCCACTTTTATATTATTTTTGGGACTAACCTATTAACCGGAGGCCCAGCCGAGAATTGCTGTTTTTTGCCTGTTTTAGGGTTTCGAAGAAAAGGAATATCAAAGGGGGTCCAAACTGAATGAAACCTTCGGGAACGTGATTTTCTCACCGAATACAAATCAGGAGACTTGGACCCTATGTCAAGCCAATTAACAGGAGGCTACAAGGTAGGGGGGCGCGCCTCCCCCCCAGGCGCGCCCTCCACCCTCGTGGGCCCCCTGTTGCTCCACCGACGTAGTTCTTCCTCCTATATACCCACATACCCCCAAACGATCAGAGACGGGGCCAAAAACCTAATTCCACCGCCGCAACTTTCTGTATCCACGAGATCCCATCTTGGGGCCTATTCCGGAGCTCCACCGGAGGGGGCATTGATCACGGAGGGCTTCTACATCATCATCCAAGCCCCTCCGATGAAGTGTGAGTAGTTTACTTTAGACCTACGGGTCCATAGTTAGTAGCTAGATGGCTTCTTCTCTCTTTTTGGATCTCAATACAATGTTCTCCCCCTCTCTCAGGGAGATCTATTCGATGTAATCTTCTTTTTGCGGTGTGTTTGTTGAGACCAATGAATTGTGGGTTTATGATCCAGTCTATCTATGAATAATATTTGAATCTTCTCTGATTTCTTTTATGTATGATTGGTTATCTTTGCAAGTCTCTTCGAATTATCAGTTTGGCCTACTAGATTGGTTTTTCTTGCCATGGGAGAAGTGCTTAGCTTTGGGTTCGATCTTGCGCTGTCCTTTCCCAGTGACAGAAGGGGCAGCAAGGCACGTATTGTATTTTTGCCATCGAGGATAACAAGATGGGTTTTTTTAATCATATTGCATGAAACTATCCCTCTACATCATGTCATCTTGCTTAAGGCGTTACTCTGTTTTTAACTTAATACTCTAGATGCATGCTGGATAGGGGTCGATGAGTGGAGTAATAGTAGTAGATGCAGGCAGGAGTCGGTCTACTTGTCTCGGGCGTGATGCCTATATACATGATCATACCTAGATATTCTTATAACTATGCTCAATTCTGTCAATTGCTCAACAGTAATTTGTTCACCCACCGTAGAATACTTATGCTCTTGAGAGAAGCTACTAGTGAAACCTATGGCCCCCGGGTCTCTTTCTCATCATATCAATCTTCATCACTTTATTATTGCTTTGCTTTTTTACTTTGCCTTTTACTTTTCACTTTGCATCTCTATACCAAAAATATTATTTATCATCTCTATCAGATCTCACTTTCATAAGTGTCCGTGAAGGGATTGACAACCCCTAAGCGTGTTGGTTGCGTTGAGCTATTGTTTTTGTGTAGGTACGAGGGACTCGCGCGTAGCATCCTACTGTATTGATACCTTGGTTCTCAAAAACTAAGGGAAATACTTATGCTACTTTGCTGCATCATCCTCTCCTCTTCGGGGAAATCCAATGCAGTGCTCAAGAGGTAGCAGTTTCACATGTACTCCCTCCGGTCCTTTCTAGTCTGCATACAAGTTTTGTCTACAGTCAAAGTATCTCTACTTTGACCAATCTTACACAAAAAAGTATGCACTTTCACAATGTGCGAAGTAAAAAGGAACATAAGGAGTACAAAGAGTTTGAGCAGCTTTTTAGCGTTTCTGTACATTGCAATCAAACACACAGGCCTGACAATTCATAGAGAACATTCAAAATAATCGATGATTATGCATCTCAGCGACTCACATGTCAGAGGCAATATTTACTTCACAACTAAAGAATAAAGAAAAAATTGATCGACGCTGCTGACAGCAAAGGGCGTCCCATTCAAAAATATCAAACGCATGTCTTGCTAAAATCAATGAGCAAAATTTGACAAGGTTGTTGTCGGATTTCGGGTTCCGGCAGACCCTTGAGGTTCGAACACTGGGGTGCGCACGGAGATTTCGCCTCCTATCTTCCTGCACCCCTCCGCCTTGCTAGGATCTAAACTAAGGAAAGAACAACACAAGAAACACAGGGTTTATACTGGTTCGGGCCACCGTTGTGGTGTAATACCCTACTCCAGTGTGTGGTGTGGTGGATTGCCTCTTGGGCTGGTGATGATGGACAATCCAAGGAAGAACAGCCTTGCGAGGGTCTGTTCTTGGCTGGGGCGATGAACTGCTGGGAGGAGCTCAGTCACCTCTCTCTCTCTCTCTCTCTTTCTTTTGCCCTTCCGTCTCTCTCTGATCCTCGCCCCTCTGCCCCCTTTGCTCTGTGGGTGGCTGGTCCTATTTATAGAGGCCCTGGTCCTCTTCCCAAATATCCAGCGGGAAGGGAGCCAACAATGGCGGGCTAATTTGAAGGGGGACAGCTAGTACTAGCTACCCTGACAAAAGTAGTCTTCGCCTGCGCAAAGCTCTGGTGATGACGCCGTCTTGGGCTCCACGGTGACCTCCGTCTCGTAGTCCTCCTGGTCTTGGTCTCGTTGCACCGAAATGGCAACCTTTGCCTGATGCCTCGGTACTCCGCGGCTTCGCTTGCCCCCTTTGCACCAAAGAGGAAAGGAGGACACTACGCGGGCTGGCACCCGCCTGGCGCCCTTGGTCGTCATGGCTTGCGTCATGGGCACCTCATGAGGTACCCCGCCTTGATCTCTCCGCCTCCTCGTGAGCCAGCCTGACGAGGCCGCGCCTAAGGAAGCTCCGTGTCGTCCGCCCCGCGAGGCTTGGCCCCTCGCGAGGGTCTTGGGTTTGTGTTGGTGAAGATGGGCCATGCTGGGCCCCCCTTGGAGCCACGCCGCAGGCCGCAGGCAGGCAAGTCTGGGGACCCCCGTTCCCAGAACACTGACAGTAGCCCCCGGGCCCAAGGCACGCCCGGACTTGGCCGTGCAGGGAGGCGGAAGGGCAAGGGCGAAGCGCCGCGGGCCTTAACAGCCTGCGGCCTTGGGCGCCGCGTGGTGGTTGGTTGGATGTGGGCGCCCTGGCAACCGCGTGAGTTGATAAAGGAGCGGCGTCCCCCTAGGCTTTGCTTCTGGCTTTCTCCGGTCGCTGCTCAGATCCCCTTTCTTGCGCCTCTCCTTGCTTCCTCCAAAATTCCCAGATCCACTCCGACCATGTGACCTAGGAAGCCATGGCGCCTCATCAGCCCCCGGCCGTAGCTTGGTACTCGTCTGCCCTGGACCCGCTGAACGTGTCGGAGGCTAGCCTTGCCCGGTTGCGCCGGATGGTGACGGCGCGGGGCATCAACGGGGCGAAGGTGTTTTAAGCCGGCTCTGCCACCCCTGAGGGTCAAGGGAGCACCTTCTATCCGCTCTTCGTAAGTGCCATTGCTACTGGCCTGGTGCCTCCCTTCTCCGAGTTCTTCTTCTCTATCCTCCGCCACTATAAGCTGCAAGCCCTGCATCTCCACCCCAACTCCGTCCTTCTCCTGGCAATCTTCGCCTATTACTGCGAGGCTCACGTAGGGGTGCATCCCTTAGTGGCCTTGCTACGCCACTACTTCTACCTCCGGACCTCTCGTGGTACTGCTTCCGCGTGCGCGAGCTTCGTCACGTACGGTGGCGCCATTGCCATTTCGAACCCCGGGAAAAGGATTGAGGGCTTCAGGAGCAAGTGGGTCTTGGTGGATGCTGGGCGCATCCACCCTCGGCTGATCTTGCCCATGGAGCAGCCCACGAGCTCCAGCGATTGGGGTCGAGCGGAGCTCACGGACCCCCGCGCGAAGCTGATGTTGGAGAAGATGGATGCGGATCTGAGGCCTGCCAACTTGGCGGTAGCGAAGCTAACCGGCGCGTCGCTGCTGAGGGAATTCCTGGAGCACCAGCTGGCCCCGCTTCGGCAGTACTCACTTCCAATGTGGAGGCCCCGCCCGAGCCCCGCGGCCTTAGCCGACGGAGATCTGGCTGCTGTCCTCCAATCTCTGGTCGGGGGCGATGTGGCGAGGTTGGCGGGCGCTCCTACGCCCTTGTTCCTTCGCGACGACTGGGAGCAGGTAGTGGAGTCCATGCCCGTCTTCAACGGGGATGGGCCTGTGCCCGTGGAAACTCCCGAGGAACCGGTGGACGTGCCCTCCGACGACTCCAGCAAAGAGGAGGAAGGAGGGGAGCGGGGAAAAGGGCCTGACTCCGAGGCGACTGACGGAGAGTCGAGGGCTCCCCTCCCCCGGCGCAAGTCCTGCATTCTCCACATCTCTCCGAGCGATGACGACGAGGATGACGACGAAGACAATGATGAGGATAACGACAAGCAGGACGGCGGGAGCTCGCCCCCGATCCCGAAGAAGGACAGGACCAGGCTGATCTCCCGCGGGTCTGCCCCGGCCCCGGGGCGGACCACAGATGCGCCTTCCGCCTCCAAGCTTCCCGAGGTTGACCCTTCCAACCGGCTTTCAGGCTTCAAATTTGGCCGGAGGCCGCTTGAGCTCGTTGGCGACGACCCGTAAGCATTCGATTCTTGTCTTTATCTCTTGCTCTGCTTCTGAGGCTTGACGCCCGCATTTCTTGGATAGGCTGGCGCTCGCAGCAAAGAAGCCGAAGGGGGCTCCCGAGGTTCCATTCGTGGCAGCGCTTCTGCCTGCGAAGGAGGGTGACCGCGACGCACAGGCTTCTCCTGCCCGGTCGTCCTCGCGAGGCCTGGCTAAGCCGGCTGGGGAGAGCTCAGCCCCCACGGCCCAAGTGGATCCCGAGGTGCTCTTGCCTGCCGCCGCCACTTCAGCTGTCGAGGCGCGGCAGACTCCGCCTCAGGATGCTGCGGCCGCGCTGCCACCTTCTCCTCCTACTCCTTCTGCCGTTCTGGATCGTGCTGTTGCTGAGCTGGACCGACTGCGTCAGGATCTTCTTGGCGCCGACCCCCGCTTGGTGGCCGGGCGCTTGGAGCTGGCTTCAGGATGGGTTCGCTCCGACGCTTCGATTCGGGCGGCACTGGTCCAGGCCTCGACGGCATGCGACGAGGAGAAGCAGGCCGTCCTTGAAGCGAAGGCTGCTCGTGATGTAGCCCTGGGGGAGGTGATCGACGTCCGTGGCCGTTGCAAGGCGCTGGAGGGCGAACTGCAAGGTTTGCGGGACCAGCTCGCGAACGAGGTCCGCCTTCACCAAGAGCAGGAAGAAGGCGTGAAGGGTCGCGAGGCGGCTCTCAAGGAGAGGGAGGTCAAGTTCAAAAAATGCCGCGACCGCCTAGGCGCGCTGGAGCAGGAGTTGGGGGCGAGGAAGGCCAAGCTGGACGACGAGGCCCTGGTTCTTGCCGAGGACCGCGTGGCCTTCGCGGAGATGGAGGCGAAGGCTCGCTCCTCACTGAGGACGCTTTACGACAGCGGCCTGGAGAGCCCACTGGCTGGCTCCGAGGACGGCCCCGCCAAGCTGCTTCCCTTCCTGGTTCACGCTCTTGAAGATGTCGCCCTTGGCCTTGGCCCCACGGACGAGGCCGAGGCGCGTGTCCTCTCTTCTGCAGCACTGACGCGGGTCCTCACCCATATCTACCTTCGCGATCCCGGTGTCGACCTTGACAGCCTGCTGGAGCCAGTGAGCGGCGAGCATGCCGCTGCCGCTGCTGAGGCCATGAAGGGTCGCGCAGAGGCCCTGCTGGGGAAGTTCCGGGCCTTCAGCACCAAGCCGAAGCAAGGCGCTGCCGACTCCACCGCTCCGTGAGGCGTGCCCGATCCGCGCTGCTCCACCGCCGACAAGTGACTCCGTCGCGGCTCCTGTCCTGCTTTTAATTCCTGCACATGTATCATGCCTCGGGGAGGCGTTTAAACTTGCGTTTGGCATCGAGATAACAGTGTGGACTGTAATATTTGCTTTTGAATTCCTTGAAATTTGTGCCTTTCCTTCCTACTTGCTTATGTTCTATGCCGGCAGAGCCCGGCCCCACGCATGCCTCACCCAGCGTTGGTCCCGACCGAAAACCAGGACGGGGCCAAGGAGTGAGGGGCCACGTGACAAGTTAGGCTCCTGAGTCGTGATGCTCAGGAGTCCCCCTTGGCGCACGAACAGCAAGTAGGGAGGTGTGATGTGGGTGGATCTACCGTTCTACGTCTGCAGAGCCCGGCCGCACGCGTACCTCACCCAGCGCTGGTCCCGACCAGAAACCAGGACAGGGCCACGGAGTGAGGGGCTACGTGACCAGTTAGGCTCTTGAGTCGCGATGCTCAGGAGTCCCCCTTGACGCACGAAAGCAAGTAGGGAGGTGTGATGCGGGTGGATCTACCGTTCTACGTCTGCAGAGCCCGGTCGCGCGCGTACCTCACCCAACGCTGGTCCCGACCGGAAACCAGGACGGGGCCACGGAGTGAGGGGCTACGTGACCAGTTAGGCTCCTGGGTCGTGATGCTCAGGAGTCCCCCTTGACGCTCAAACGGCCTTCGTACCTTGGCTCTGCTCGGGGAGAGACGCGCGACGAACCAGGCCCGGGGGGACCTGGCTGGGCGGCGTGCGTCTGGGTGTGACCCAGGCGCAGCCCCCGTGCCCAGCCCCCTCGCACGGCACTCCCGAGGGGAGGCGTTACGATGAGGCTAGACACTGAGCTCTGGGCTCCCTGAGGTTGGTGCGGCCCGAGGGCCACGCTCAGTTCTTTATCACCAGCGTGGAGCATAGCGCTACCGTATGTGTAGGGGCATAGCCGCTCCTCGGCAGTGTCGTCAGCCAGCGCGGAGCATGGTGCTTCCACTGGTACGTGGGAGGGGGCCCCCTCCAGGAGGAGCCCCCGGGGCGTGTACAGCCCCGCCCGGACACGTGGCTGGCACGGTAGGGCCTGGCGAGGTGTATCTGGGCACCCGTGAGCCAGCGCGGGACTCACGGGGCCCTACCTCTAGGCGGGTTGCGCCTGGCACTGGGCCTTATCTTGTGATGTGTCCCTGCAAATTTGGTTAGATGTCGGCACTCTACGTCCTCGGGTCCCGGCCCTCGAGCTGGTCTCAGCCGTTGCTGGTATGCCAGGTCGCGATGCCATGGACAAGGCCAGAGGGTGAGGGCTGGAGAGCCAGTAAGAGCCCTGAGTCGCGATGCTCAGGTACCCCCTTTAACGGGCAAGTGGTCGGCATGGAGAAGAAGAGGTGCCGTGGACCGGCATCAAATAATCAAACATGGTGGGTCTAACGCATGATTGGAAATAAACGCAAATGGGATACATGCCGCTGGGCCTGGCCCGAGCGGCTTGGGGATCATGTAGCCCGAGGGGCGCCCCCAACAGGGTAAGCTAACAACATGGAATAAAAAGGGATACACGCCGCAGGGACGGACCCACGCGGCCTGGGAATAATGCAGCCCTGGGGGGGCGCTCCCAGCTGGAAACAAAACTCGAAAGATGTCACCTGATGATGTTGAGGACGAAGGAGTGTTGGTGTAGCAGGCTCGGTGGGCTGCGGGAGACGATCCTCACGAGCCCCCAGGCCCAGGGGCCTCGGGAGGCTCCGGAGGCGCTGGCGGCTCCTCACGGGCCATCTCCATCCCTGCCTGGGCTGCGGAACGCCCTGCCTCTTGTGCCTCCGTGATGCCCCTCATGAGGCGCTGGTACGCGTCTGCCGCGCTCGGCAAGCCGTAAGGCATGCGAACGTAGCTGTGGGGTGGGCCTCCGCAGCGCCCCACTCGCGAGGGCCAGAGGCGCTCCAGAGAGGCGACTCGGTTGAGCCCTGGTATGTCGATGCAGACGCGCAGCCCACCATCCTCGCCTGGATGGGGAGCCACTGCTGGTAGGCGGCGGCTGCCTTTCATGACTCTTGACTCCTGTAGCTCCTGAATGGCCTTGCTGACGAACTCCTGAGGGTCTGGATCTCCTTGCCTTGCTCCTTCTTGAGGGAAAGGTGCTTCGAAACACGCCTCCATGTGGTGCCCAAGCGCCTCCCACGTGACCCTAGCTAGGTCGGTGGCCCTCCAGGGGAGAGCCCCCGAGCCCTGCCCGAGGAGGGCGCCGGGCGCGCTTTCCTATGCGATGGAAGGAGGTTCCCCCTGGGCAGGCGCGGGCCCAGAGGGGCCTGCCTCCTGAGTGGTCGGGCCGGACGATGTCTTCTTCTTCTTAGGGGCGATCTCGGGAGGCCTCCTGCTTCCACGATCCGGGTCTTCCAGTGACGCGGCCTGAAAGGCTCGTTCCAGGGAACACACCGCGTCCTTCTCTTCACATGGCACCATGATGACTCCGCCGCTTCCTGGCATCTTGAGGACGTTGTAGCCGTGGTGAGTTACGGCCATGAACTTGGCCAGCGCTGGGTACCCAAGGATGGCATTGTACGGCAGGAGAATGTGAGCAACGTCGAAGTCGATGAGCTCGGTGCGGTAGTTGTCGCATGCCCCGAAGGTGACAGGGAGGCGGACCTGCGCAATCGGGACCGTGGAGCCGTCGGTGATACCTAAGAAAGGCTTGGTTGGCTGAAGCTGGCTGTAGGGCACTTGGAGGTTGTTGAATGTTTCCACGGACAGGACGTTGAGCCCTGCCCCGCCATCGATGAGGGTCTTGGTGACCGCCACGTTGCTGATGATCGGGGAGCAAAGCATCGGGAGAACTCAGGCTGTAGCCGCACACTTGAGCTGATCTGCTGAGCTGAACGTGATGGCGCACGCCGACCACCTGAGAGGGCGCGTGGCTTCGAGCCCGGGGAGGACTACGTTCACTTCGCGGGCGAACTGCTTGAAGATGCGCTGAGAGGCTGGGGCTTGTGCCCCGCCCAGGATGCAGGCAATCGCGCACGGCTCCTGGAAGCCCCCAGCCCCCTCATTCTGGTGGCGGTCCTCGTTTCTCCTTGGCTGCGGCGGCAGCGGTGGGAGGCCTGCGTTGCCTTGCGGGTGATCCTCACGAGGCTGATCCCTCCAGTCTCCCTCGCAAGGCTGATCCCTCCAGCCTCCCTCGCGAGGCAGGTCTTGCCAGCGATCCTTGCGAGGTTGATCGCTCCACCCTTGGCGCGGGCCATGGTCTTCCCAGCGTCCTGCGTTCCTTCCTCCTCCTCGGCCGTAGCCCCGGTCACTGTGGTCAAGGCGACGGCCGATCCTTCCTTCTCGCACGGCTCGGAGCTCTTGACATTCGTTGGTGTTGTGGGTGTGGAGGTCATGGTACACACAGTACCGGCCGCCCTTGGAAGGTTCGGGCTGATCTCTGCCCCGCTTGGTGTCTGGTTCTACCGCGAGCACGACAGCTCCCTTGCGCTTCACATCCTTGGGCTTCTTCTCTTCTGGGTCTGCGGCAGGCAGCTCGAGGAGGGAGAGACGCCCTTCCTCGGCCCTGGCGCACTTGGTTGCCAGATTGAACAGCTCCAAAGAGGTGCACAGGTCTTCATGCATCGCTAGCTCCTCCTTCATCTTGACGTCGCGCACGCCGTCGGAGAAGGCCAAGATGATGGCCTCCTCAGTCACCTTGGGAATCTTGAGGCGCGCGTTGTTGAAGCACTGGATGTACTTCTGCAGGGTCTCCCCGGGCTGTTGCTTGATGCGGCGCATGTCGCTTACGGCGGGTGGCCGGTCGCGAGTGCCTTGGAAGTTGGCGATGAAGCGGGTGCGCATCTCGTCCCAGGAGGAGATTGTGCCTGGAGCCAAGTTCAGGAGCCAGGTGCGGGCCCCGTCCTTGAGTGCCATGGGGAACCAGTTCGCCATGACCTTCTCGTCTCCGTTGGCAGCTTCGATGCCCAGCTCGTAGAGCTGGAGGAACTCCGCAGGGTCAGCCATGCCGCCGTAGTGAGGAGGCAAGTCTGGCTTGAACTTGCCGGGCCACGCGACGCTGCGTAGCTCGGCGGTGAAGGCGCGGCAGCCTGCTGTGGCCACGGGAGGCCTTAGATGACAGGGAGCTTGGTCTAGCATGTCCCCACGCGCTGCAGCTGGGAGCAGCACGGGGTCTTGACGCACGGGAGCAGGAGCATGGTCGCGACGTGCTGGAGCAGGGAGCGCCCGTGCAGCTTCTTGCGGGCGAGGGACTTCTTGACAGCTCTGCTCTTGCTGCACTGGTGCCTGACGGAGCGGGTTCCGCCCAGGGGCCACGCGCCTTGGATCCATGGCGCCTTCCTGAGGAGGAGGCGGTCGGGGCACCGCCGGAGCTTCATTGCCCGCGCGGGGAGGGGTGCAGTGCAGCGGAGCGGACGGCGCAGGAGAGCCCCCTGCGGCGCGGACGAGCTCGGCGACGCGGTCGAGCCATTCTTCATAGACGTCATCGATGGGATGGTAGCGCAGGAGCTCGTTCGCCGCGATGAGTGCAGCCCGAGCCTCCATGGGCGCGCGGAGCGCGCGGGATGAAGAACCAGCTGGGGTGAGCGAGGGAGTTGCGGTGCGGCCGTCTAGCCGCACGGACGGATGCTGGGACGATGCTTGCCGCTCGTCCCCCGCCGGGCCGGTGGCGGCGTTGACGGGGAACGGCTAGGACGCCCGCCGACAGGGGCCGTCTGGGCGACGCGGGAAGCGAGCGTGGCCCGGCGCTCAGCGCGGGCCCGACGAGCGTCAGACATGGGCGTGATGGTCGGAGGAGAATGGGGTGGTGGAAGACGAATCCCGGCACACCCCTACCTGGCGCGCCAAATGTCGGATTTCGGGTTCTGGCAGACCCTTGAGGTTCGAACACTGGGGTGCGCACGGAGATTTCGCCTCCTACCTGCCTGCACCCCTCCGCCTTGCTAGGATCTAAACTAAGGAAAAAACAACACAAGAAACACAGGGTTTATACTGGTTCGGGCCACCGTTGTGGTGTAATACCCTACTCCAGTGTGTGGTGTGGTGGATTGCCTCTTGGGCCGGTGATGATGGACAATCCAAGGAAGAACAGCCTTGCGAGGGTCTGTTCTTGGCTGGGGCGATGAACTGCTGGGAGGAGCTCAGTCACCTCTCTCTCTCTCTCTCTCTCTCTCTCTCTCTTTCTTTTGCCCTTCCGTCTCTCTCTGATCCTCGCCCCTCTGCCCCCTTTGCTCTGTGGGTGGCTGGTCCTATTTATAGAGGCCCTGGTCCTCTTCCCAAATATCGAGCGGGAAGGGAGCCAACAATGGCGGGCTAATTTGAAGGGGGACAACTAGTACTAGCTACCCTGACAAAAGTAGTCTTCGCCTGCGCAAAGCTCTGGTGATGACGCCGTCTTGGGCTCCACGGTGACCTCCGTCTCGTAGTCCTCCTGGTCTTGGTCTCGTTGCACCGAAATGGCAACCTTTGCCTGATGCCTCGGTACTCCGCGGCTGCGCTTGCCCCCTTTGCACCAAAGAGGAAAGGAGGACACTGCGCGGGCTGGCACCCGCCTGGCGCCCTTGGTCGTCATGGCTTGCGTCATGGGCACCTCGTGAGGTACCCCGCCTTGATCTCTCCGCCTCCTCGTGAGCCAGCCTGATGAGGCCGCGCCTGAGGAAGCTCCATGTCGTCCACCCCGCGAGGCTTGGCCCCTCGCGAGGGTCTTGGGTTTGTGTTGGTGAAGATGGGCCACGCTGGGCCCCCCTTTGAGCCATGCCGCAGGCCGCAGGCAGGCAAGTTTGGGGACCCCCGTTCCCAGAACGCCGACAGTTGTCCCATTCCAAAATATCAAATGCCAATGACTGTGGAATGGGCAGGGTTTGCCATCAGTTTGGACATTGACATGGCACCTCGTGCTAAATAAACCAGCTGTTCTTTTTGTGCAGTTCCACCAAAATCAACCAAATTCGCGTGTAGCTTGTATGATTTCGCCCTTATATGTTGCAATGCCTTGAACTTATTGGCACCTCCTTTCTTGTGGTGGAAATGAATGATTCGATGTATTCATGAATATTTTGTGAAGTTCCCATTGAAATCAAGCTGAGCACCCCTGTTTGAACAAATACAAAAAAGTGATTAGTATAAAGCAAACTGTACTATGAATTGACAGTTTCAACAGGCACATACATGGTCCATGTAGAGCACACTTTTAGTAAATGGAACTCACCAGAAAGAATCCTAGAACAACATTGTACTCGCGCATCACAGCAAAAAATGGATATTTGTTAGTCTTTCTGAGCTGAAGTTAGTTTGGTCTTGTGGGGAGTAATGTAACCATCCTGCAACTGCTCCTTCTGATGAGAAGATAGACAGGGCTTCTTCATTCTGGCATAATCGGAACTAGTCACTTCACGTACTCCATATTCTTCTTCAGAGGAAGACGATCCTGTTGTGCAAAGACAAGAGGACTACTAAATGCTAGCATCCCTGTTTGCTCGAAAAAAGGAAAGGAAATATTTAAAACATCACAGATGAAGCACTTCTCAAGGACAATACCACTTTTTCATGACAGTATCTAAACAGTAGCACAACACCAATAGAGATGACAAAGCTCAATCATATGGATGAAATCAGTGGGCGAGTACCAACCTTTGTCAGGAGGCTTATTGTGTAGAGCATACAGATGAAGCACTTCTCTGGAACCATCTGTTGCTATCTACGGTGGTGGCCATGCTTACTATATACTCCTCGATTAGTTTAATGTTTGCAACATCTTTTGTGCAGTTCCACTAAAATATATGGTATCTTCAAAGAAGATCCATGTTTGCACAAGTTGAGATAATTACATATTACATTAAGAGTGGCATCAAATCAGTGGCAAAACAAGTGCTTTTTCCAGCCATAGCAATAAATTAAGATGCAAAACTATATCATTACTTGTGTCATCACAGTTCTAGTGCTTCATTACAGCACCGGGAGTTGATTTTTGTTTTTCTTCCGCTTGTTCTTCCCCTTCATCACTTGGTTCAATAACAGACAAGCTTCGCCTTCAATGTAAGATTTGGCATGTCAATTAGGGAGCACTAGTATAGTACTAAACTTAATTTTCTGATGAAAGTGAAAAAATACAGGCCAGTAGTTGTGAAATATCCTTATCTTACCTCAATGGGATATTACGGTGCACATACAGATTGGAAGTCTTGTCTCCATTTGTGCAGTTCACTAAAATCAAGCAACATTATCGTACAAGTAGCACAACATATGAAAGCACACTGCAGAATCATGTGAAAGAAGGCTAGTACTGACCTCTCATGATGCGGAATTCAAACAACTCACAAGAAGAAGATCTGAACCAAATTCGCCTTAATGGATAGGAAGTAAGATCTCCTCTTGTGCAGTTCCACTAAGATCAAGCAATCAAGCAACGTTGTCGGTGTGACATTTTGGTTGAACTGCACAAAACACTCTTAAAACAAAAGTGTTTTGTGCAGTGCAACAAAAGGTCACAATGGCAACAAGGTGAAGTAGATAACCCTGTTTACACAGAGGTGCAAAGGAAACAATTAGTGGTCAATAACGGTGGATGACATAGAAGCCAACAAAAAGAAGCATCTACCTTATCTAAATGGGAAAGAAAGCAAGACAGTAGCATTTCTCAAATGGTGGCATTGATTAATATTAACATAGAGATTATATTAACAACAAAATTCGTTAAACATGTAATTTGCTTTTAACTGTGACATTGCATAAATTTTCCAACGGCATTATTAGAGGGTGTTTGTTTACAGGGACATTTTGGTGTAGGGACTGAAAAAACTCCGTGTCAGTCCCATCTAAACCAAACAGGAGGGACTTTTAGGGACTAAAAGTGGGCATTTGGGACTAAAGAAATAAGACCCCGAGGGAGTATTTTTGGGACTTTTTCCAACAGTTGGCCCTGCCACGCATCACACCTTGTCTCTATTAGTTCATTACTAGGGGTAACATGGTCTTTTAGCATGTCATTTAATAACCTCTAGTCCATGTTTAGTCCCTGGAACCAAGCAGGTAGGGACTAGGGAGTTTTTAACCAAACAGGGCCTTAGATTAACAACAGCTAATGAGTTGCACGGGATAGTGGACGCACCAGCACCATGTGCATCTACTGATGTACCGTGGTCATGCATAGTCTGTTGCAACAAAGAACAAACAACCAAGGAGCATATTTGTGTTGGTCCCAGTTTTGTTATCTTTAGACACCTTTCCCTATGTGAGCACAACAAATCTAGTCCTGCTCAAACTCTACAGCCTTGTCCCTTCCTTTCCTTTTTGAACTAGTACTTTCGCCCCTTCCTTTCCTCTTTGAACCACATGCTAGATTTATGCGATACAACTTTCCCCACTACTTTCCCCCATTACTTTCCTCTTTGAACCACGTCCTAGATTCATGCTATATACAACTTTTCACCACTTTCCCCCACTCCTTTCCTCTTTGAACCACGTCCTAGATTCATGGTATACATGCAGCTAGAGAAATGCATGTGGAGTAAGTAAATTATACCTTAAGGTTCTTGGGGCGTGGTTCGGTGGGCGACGGGACGGCGGCGAAGAAGAAGGGGTCGGAGGCCCTCCCGCGCCGCCGCTGGGTGGAAAGTGAATAGCTGCGCCGGTAGTCGCTCGCCGACGGCGACAACATTAAGCCTCCTTCCCTTCCCGGCGGACGGATCCTGCCGGCTCTTTGAGCAGCAGTGAGGGGAGAGAGAGGCCAACGAAGTCTTGTTTAGATCTGGAGAGGGCGAGAGAGGGTGAAGAGAGCAACTACAAGCGTTGAGGCTCCAGCGGGAGAGGGCGAGAGAGTGTGAAGAGAGCAACTACAAGCGCTGAGGCTCCAGCGTGTATATATATATTGGAGAGAGAGTGTGAAGCGTGCAAACCCTAGAAAACATTTTGACCAGTCAAAGAATCCTCCTAGCACAAATTATGCTCAAGTGTAGTTATCGGACCTGAGACCTCAAGTTTGATGAGCGAACAGGCTAACCAGCTACACAACCCTCCCGTTATGTTCAACGAGAGAGAAATAACCTTTTATACATTCCTGCATTCGTGTGACAAGCATGTCGTGTTTTTTGTGTGTGTGGGAGTCATTGGGATTTCAATCATATTCGTGTCATGTGGCTTTGGTGGTAAGACTATCCACATTGGTGCAGAAATAATGTAGCCTTAGTCACCTTACCTCTCTCCACGTAGTACGTTGGGTCCCACCAGTCAGAGGGTGAAACAAACAAATTAATAAGAAAAATTAAAAGCGTCAGCGGTGTTTCTTACCTCACACATCTTTCTGCTGCTCGGGAACACTGTCCAATTGATCCCTCTGTTTGCTCACGTACTATTTTAAGTGAATCCTTATTATAACATGCACATACATTTTGGGCACTTGTATTCGACTTAAGTTAGTGTGCCACCGTATCTCGTATACTTACTACTCCCTCTGTCTAGGTGTAATAAGTCACGTTAGAAGGTGCAATGGGACCAAGGTGTGTGTGTGTGTGTGTTTAACATCATGTGTGTGTTAGAGAGAGCGACAGATCGACCTACTCCTATAGAGAGATCTTGTGTAGTGTACGATTTTAGCCGCGAGAGTCGGTGCATCCTCTCGTTTTCGGGCGTGTCCGGTAGGGACATGCGGACAGCTGCCATGCCCGCTCCTGACCAACCTGGCCCACCCAAAGCCCCTCCATCGCCCGCACGCGCTTCCCGCCCAAAACGGTCAGTGCCGCTCCAAAGAATCGGTGCCGCATTCATGCCCGGGCAGAGCGGACGCGACCTCTCACTGGCGCAAGAGTGATGGTTGCTTTGCCCGTCCAACTTACTGCTGGGTCTATGTGATTTGACGGCTCATTGGTCTTTATTACTAAGGTGGTAGGACTGCTGGATGTCCTACGCTTTCGGCGAAAGGAGGTACTACTACTAGATTACAATTTTCTCCCTTCTTACAGCGAAGGCGTGCAAGAGCAGTGAAAACACGTAGGCTCAGTGATTACATGGCCCACCTCACACTATCACCCTGCGACACCTAACTCTTTACATAGTACTCCCTCCGTTCCTAAATATTGCTAGATGAGTCCCCGCGCGTTGCCGCGGAACATCGGTATATCTCTCTGCGCAAAATTATCGATTTCATAGAACTAAAAAAACTCTATAACCGCATGAAAAATGTGGTAGCCAAACTAAATAAACTCCCATCATCATTTAGATCATCCCACGTAAGGAAAAAAGATCAGCTAACTCCTATTGCATAATGGGATTATATTTTTCTTTTTGACATGTTAATGAGACTTAAAAGCTCACTTACATGCATGCTACCGGTGCATGCTTGCATGCAGACATGTTGATGTGATTTAAAACCCACTCACATGCATGTGCCACGGTATTTCTGCATGCTTGCATGTGGCTTAGTGTGGAGCCTCTCAACGTCTAGATCAGACGGCTATTATGGACTGATTTACTTCATCTAACGACTACATCAATTTTGATGATGTGGCTCAAGAAGAGGATAAAGAATTCCTAGTAGTGGGGGCTAGCTATTACTAGTAGATAAGTCTTTGTAGAGATTCCACTACATACGGAACAAAATGAATGAATCTACACTTAAAATGCATCTATATACATCCGCATGTGGTTCATGGTGAAATCTCTACAAAGACTTATATTTAGGAACGGGGGAGACGGCATACTATGCAAGCTTCTCCTCATTCTGTGAGTTGACGGGACACATCAAAAGTACTCCAGTGTATAGAGCCTTGCCTCTAAGGTAGGCCCCACATGGTTTGCCTCGTTTTTCTAACATAACACGTCAAGTCGCAATTTGTTTGTTCACCCGTGGTAGATGATCCTCCCTCCACCAAATGGACAGCCAGTACACGTGCCAAATTACCACGTGGGCTGCCTTTTTCGTACAGAAATGAGCTCCACCGTGTACCCGCGCGGGTGTGGTTTGGAAAGAGACGGGAGTACGTGCGCCGTGCATGCACCTCTTCTCTTCGTGCACGTCCCCCACCTACGTGGGTGTGTGTGAGAGATACAAACCCTGTTCATGAGTGTTTTTTGTTTTGGGGTGGGGGTGGGGTGGGGGGTTGATTTCGTGAATTATTTGTGGGAATATGTGTCGATGACATCTCAAACAAAATTTTGCATGCAATGTGTGTGAAATGGAGGCCTATCCATATCATACATAGAGGGTCGGGCAATCCACGAGAAGAGAGGGAGGGGTCATAGCTATCAATAGAGTCGAAGAGAGGATCAAGTGGGTGGGTGCGAGATCGATGAAGAGAGCCATCGAAATTGTGTGTGTGTGTGTGTGCAAGTCAAAGATATAGGGCGACTGGCCTACCGGAACGTTAGAGGGCACATGTCAAGTTTGTGTGTGGCAGGGAGACATGACTAGAGCGCTCGATGTATCGATGTGTGTGGGGGGTGGGGGGTGGGGGAGGGGTAGGCAGAGGCCTAACTATAGAGGTAGAACGACTCGTATATGTGTTGAGAAGGAGAGACCCAGCTATGTCTTGAGGGAGATCGTTCGACATCCATACATAACTGAAGGACGGGAAATATGATGGGACAGAGAGAGAGAGAGGGAGGGAGAGGGGTAGAGTGCTGGATGGGTGATGGAGTTGCTTCTCGAAGATGGTGGGAGAGGCCTACTAGACAAACTGAGGGTGAAACTGCAATGTTATCAATAAGAGTGGGGATGTGTTTCTGTGTGTGCCCGTGCGTGATAGATCTGTCGGGATGCATCCATGGATGATGAAGGGGAACCATGTGTTTGGTAAGCAAACCTAACTAGATCAGTAGATCAATTGTTGTTTGTCAGAGGAAGGGAGAGACACAACTAATGAGGTAGATCGATTGACATGTGGGTAAAAACGAGTTATAAGGACCTAGCTAGCTATATGTAGAGCGAGAGATCGGTCGGTGTACGTCCATTTGTTGGATGCAAATAAGGCCCAGCGAGGCGGATAGACAGAGAGAATGGAGCTAGGAGGTGGTGCGAGAGGCCCAACTACTAGCTAGATAGGGGGAGGAGCGTGCGGTTGTGAGATCGATGAAAAGAGGGGCGAGAGTTTACACGTGTGTCTGACCGTATGAGAGACACGAGGCAAGGACACATAAAGGAGGAGATTGAAGGTGTGTGTATGTTGTAGGCAGGCATCGCTGGAGAGGTTTATCGATCGATGTGTGTCGGAAAGGAGTTGTGGAGACTCTGGGAGAACGACCTAATGAAAAAAATGAATGTGCCCGGTGTATAGAATGCCGAGGGAGGGGGAGGGCGAGGAGGGCGTGTGCATGCACGAGAAAAAGTTAGTGGTAGCTACAAAGGTTAGAGGATTGTGTGAGTGTAAGAGACTGACAAAGATCATAATTGGATATGAAAGCAGATTCATATATTTGAATAGGAGATCATAGTGTTTTAAACATTGCATGCATGAATATAGCGGTGATACGTGTGTTGTGCACATGTTATACCATAATGTGATAATGCATGGTGTTTGAAACTCACAGCTAAATGCCGAACAATCTAAACCATACTATACATCAAACAATCTCACATTTTATTTGAATTTGTGATAATGTGTAGCGTTTGCAGCTTACTACTAAATATCGAACAATCTAAACAATACTATATATCAAACATTCTCACATTTTATTTGAATTTGTGGTAATGTGTGGTGTTTGCAACTCACATCTAAATACTTGTAGGCGTAGGGGGCGGGGCACCATACATAATGTGATAAACACATTATACATATGAGGCATGGTTTAGATTATGAAGATCTAGCTAGAGCTAGAAATGCAATGTGATTTGAAATCAAAATAAAGTGGATTCAAAAAATCTAGTTCGAGTTCATATAGTACACATAGTTCATATGTAACTCGAGACTAATCATGTGGTGTGCTGTGAAGATAATACACAAACGATGGTTTAACTTGACAATAATGATGATTGTAGATCTTATTAAAACAGAGAAACGAATTCAAATGCTTTAACTTCACAACAATCATTACTGTAGATCTTATTCAAATAGAGAAACAAATTCAAATTTAGTTCATATTGAAGCGGTAGTATATATGTTCGGAATGCACTAAAACGTTCATTTGAGTAGTAGGTTGCATGCATTATACACGTAGCGAAATATTTTAATTGAACATAACATGAATTCAAAGTTTTGAATGACATTTGTAGTGCGCATTGATTTGGTACAGTACACGTTAGGCTTGTCCAGAAATTTCAACCCGCGCCTTGTTAGCCCGAAATATTTAAGATATATCTTTGTCTCATTGTGCTCCGACAACTCCCTCCATCTCAACCCACGCCTTGCTATTCCGAAATTACAACGCGCGCGAAAACTCCCACCTCCTGTGAAATCCCGACACGCGAAATGCCCGTGGTACCCCTGAACCGGAAGAACCGCCTCAAATCGGTGTTGGTACTTTCGTAACTTACCCCATATTTCGGACAAGCGTGTCTCTAAGCCATGGTTCCCCACTACCATCCCATCCGCCCACCCATTCGTACACCGAGGCCGCAAAAACCCGCGACGAAACCCCACACCCTGCTCCGTCCGCCACCCAGCCGGAGCCTCTTCCCCGGCGATGTCGTCCACAGCAACACCTCGACGTCCCTCATCCACCGTACCAGATGAGGATCCGTCATCGATCTCATCGTCCCGCCGGTTCAGCCACCCCGTCCTCCACCTCCAAGGAGCTGCCCCGACGTTCCCCTCGTCTTTCGCGCCACATCCATTCCCACACCGCCGTCTTCACCTGCACCACCGGAAGTGCATCATCATTTCCTCAGATGAAGTTGCGGCCTAATCGGCGCCACCAAAGAGGTTGTAAACTAATCGCCGCATTTTCTTCTTGATTCGATCTCACGGTGCTGTCGGCGCTCGGTCCCGAGCCGACACGGCGCGGCTCCATCCACGGCGGCGTCACCGGCCACTTCCTCCATGGCGTCGCTCCCTCAGCGGCGACGTCCACATCAGTAGGAGCTGCTGCTGCTTTAGCTCTCGCTCGCGCTGCTGCTCTGCTCTTGCTCTCGGTCCCCTGCCTTGTCTGCTCTTGCTATTGCTCTTGCTCGCACTGCTGCTCTCGCTCTTGCTCTTGCTTGCGATGCTGCTCCGATTTAGCTACACTTCAGTCGACTGAATCGACTTTTGGGTCAGTCGACTGAATCGACTTTTGGGTCAGTCGATTTTCAGGGAGGGGGCTCGCCAGGGTGAAGGAAGAACCAGCCGCGGCGGGGAGGGGGGCTCGCCGGAGAGGTACCCCACTATCTATCTTAGGGTTCAGGATGGGGCGGTGGTCGCCGGCGGTGGCGGGGCGGTGGCGTGGGGATCGCTGGAGAAAAAGCCCGGCACGGGGGGGGGGGGGGGGGTGGGGGGGGGGCGGGGGGGGCTAGAGGGATGGCCGGGGTGGCGACGGACCGGCGGTGGGGAGTGTTTTCGAGGCGGGCGGGGCGGCGCACCGCCGGCCGCGGGCGGCGGGAGGCTGCTGTTTGGCCGGTGGTGTCTGGCGGATCAGGGGGGTGAAGCTTGAAGATGAACCGCATGCCCTTGATTTCGTATCCAACGACTGCAAAATTGACTAACCAGAGATGAAAAAGTCAGTCGACCGACGTGTAGCCTCACCTTGCTAGTGCGTTCAGTTTCGATAGCAAAATTCAGTTTCGATAGCAAAATTCAGTTTCGACAGTTAAGTTCAATTTCGACAGTTAAGTTCAGAGATGAGCGGCTGATGTATTTTACATCTAGCACTTTATGGTTATGTATTTTACGTCATGTATTGGAGATGCTATTAGAATTCCAGTCAGGTTAACGCTTTTTGTTGTCTCTCTTGTCCTGCTTCAGCCTCGGCGTCGTACAACTCACCGAAGCTGCTCCAACGACGAAACCCTCCATCACAGCGGAGCAGTACCTCGGGATCCATCTCCAGACGCCTAAGATCTTCTTCCCCTCCTCCGGTAGCAAAGTCAGTCGGAGCATCCTCACCGGCCAACCCAATCATGCTGAGATCGACATGGCTTCGCCAAAGAGGTTGTACACTTGTTGCATCTCTTTTTTACTCTACATGTTATATATATATTGTCCACTGAGCACACGGATTTGTTCCTTTAGTGTCTCCTTGAAAGGAAAAACGTAGGAATTTAAATTTTCACTTGTCCTCCTTTTCAAATTCCTATTCATGAAGCACAAGACTAAGAGATAGTAGCATAATAGCATTATAACCGTACATTTTCTTGTGCTTGACTTAATCTCACCATACTTGTTTGCATCCTGTGATCTTCCAATTATTGTGAATCAAACACCCAGATTGGCAGAAATCCTGTGTTTTAAATTCTCTGTTTTTCCCGTGCATTCCTATCCTATTCCCGTCTATTTCCTATCCCTGCATTGTTGGAATTCTCCAATTTAAATGAGCCCTTACAGAATTACTTCTCTTACAGATAGTTTTCAAATAAAACCTTGTGTGGTTTGTCCCGCTCCTGCTACACCGTCGTCCACCCCAGCTCAGCTACTCCAATGACAGAAGGGTCCAGCAGAGCAGCGATCCGGCCTCCAGACTGTCTTTCGCCGCCTCAGATCTTCTTCCCCACCGCTGGCAGCCATGAAAACTGCATTACCATCATCAACCGAGCAGATGACCTCAAGGACTACATGGGTCCGAAAGAGAGGTCGCACTCTTTCGTGTCTGCTTACGTTATTCATCGCTTAATATTACATGCTACTTTATCATCCTGTTCACCGATTAGACTCTGAGTCAGCTCCAAACTAATGGTCAAACTTGAGTTTTTAAATGGTTGTGGGGTACATATCGGGGCCGCTATCAATAGTATCTATCTACTATCTGGTTAATCTCCGGTGTCTACTATGAGTTTCATGTTGTGTGGGAAACAAACAGTAAAGAAGCCATTATCAGTATTTTTTAACTGAAGCCATTATTTGCCTGCTATTATTGGTTTTGGGTCTATCCACAGGTTGCTACCATCACTCTGGATTTTTGCATGCACTCCTTACATAATCTCACTATGTTTTATTCATATGCATGACAGTTATTGTAAACAATGGAACTGAACATGTAAAGCAAAAGAGACGAGCCTTGCGTGGCAATAAAATTTCATACAGACGTCGCTCCATGGTAGGCGCAAAGGCAGCCCCCCTCCACGCATTTCGGATTGTAATCGAGAGGAAGATATCTGTTCTGAGGGGGATTCAGAAGGAGAAGACAACTCCTATTTACCCCCTGAGGTCTCCGCTCTAACTTGGCATGCTGATGTTGGTTATATCATGCATATGGTGTCTTGCATTGCTTACTTTATACATCAAATATGTCATCAGCTTAGTTTAGACATCCTTTGTGCGAATGCCATCTGTTTAGTTTATTCATTGTTTATGTGAATTATGCAACGCCGTCTTGTTTAGCCAGGCATCATATATGTGAATTTTGCAATGCCATCCTGCTTAGCCAGTCATCTTACATGTAAATTATATCAGGCCATCCTTTTTTTCATTACATATTACATTTGTCAACAATGTTATTACATTCAACTGCTCTTCGTGTGCAAATTTTGGAGTGAAAACAAGGTCTTCACAGCAGACTATGCTATCTGATGAAGCGCATATCTCGCTGGTTACGGATAGCTCCTTAGAGGAGGATTCAGAGACAGCTGACCAGTCCTATTCCCCCCCGAGGTGTATGCTCTAACTTGGCAGGGTTATGTTGCTCATATCGTGCGTATGGTGTCTCGCATTGCTATGTCATTTGATTAGTTTAGACATGCTTTATGTGAATGCCACCTGTTCAGTGTCTAATTACCATATATGTGAATTATGCATTGCCATCTTGTTGCAAGACATTATATATGTGAATTATACAATGCTATCTTGTTGCAAACGCATTATATATGTGAATTATGCAATGCCATGCTGTTTAGCCAATCATCATGTATGTGAATTATATCATGCTATCATTTTTTGTATTACATGTCCCATTTGTCGACAACATTTGTATATTCAACTACTCTTCCTGTGCATCAGCCATTTGAAGCGGTGATGGAAGTATCTGGAGTGAAAACAAGGTATTCAGAGCAGACAATGCTACCTGCTGAAGCAGACATCTTGCTGGTTACAGAGAGCTCCTTAGAGGAGGATTCAGAGACTGATGACCAGTCCTATTTCCCCCCTGAGGTCTATGCTCAAACTTGGCAGGGTTATATTACCCATGTCATGCATGTTGTCTTGCATTGCTTAGTTTTTACATCATATATGGATTGCCACCTGCTTACTTGCTTACTATATAAATCATATATTTGAATTATATCATGCCATCATGTTTACATAGTGCATACACATCATCTATTTGAATTATGGCATGGCAACCCATTTAATAAAGACATCATATAGTTATATCATCTCATCATGTTTAGTGTTTACATTCATCATATTTTGAATTATGGCATTCTATCCGTGAATGTATGTGAATTATGGCATGCCAACCTATTTAATAAACACATTATATAGTTATGTCATGTCATCCTGTTTACATAGTCTCATATTTTGAACTATGTCTTTCCATCTTTTTTAGTTAGCCATCATAATGTGAAATTGTGTCATGCTATCATGTTTAGTTAGCCATCATATATGTGAAATTGTGTCATGCTATCCTATTTGGTTAGACAACATAAATATGAATTATTTCATGCCATCTTTTATTCCCCACTATCCATTGCACCTGTCTATCATACAATGTCTATACTTTCAATTACTTTTCTTGTTCATCAGTCATTTGAATTAGAGAGCGTGATGGCAGTATCTAAGGGAGTAACAACACGGTCTTTAGAAAAGATAGTGCTACCAGTTGATGCAGATAGAACCACAGTTGTACTTGCCCAAGGACCAGATCCACCACACATAACCCAGACTCTCGCAGATTGTACCCCTACCCAGTTGGACAGAGAACCAGCTACACCCCTTCTAACCCCAACCCCGGCAGATAGTAACCCAGCTCCAGTTGACACAGCACCGTCTCCACCACAGAGCACCCAAACACGAGCAGTTAGTAAGGGAACTACAGTTCCCAAAGCATGAAGACCACCACTCCGAATCCCAACTCAACGCTTAAAGGAGAAGAAGATTTGTTCTCAGGTCAGGTTCTGTATCTATGGTTCATACTCCTTTGCTCTTGCATTACTGTATTTACTCATACCAACTATTTTCAAATTTGAAGGATGGAATTGAAACTCCAATGGCGCAACAGGTATGTTTTAAACCTGTTTCTTTAACTGGTTTGCTGTTGTAACCTGCTCTATGTTGATTTTAGTTTCAATTGAATAAACAGTTATGTTCTCATGTCATGCACATTACAAGTGTTGTTATTGCTCTATAGTTACCCACACTTATATTCTGTCTATTCTGCTTTGTCTGGAACAAATATTATTTGAACCGTGTCTCTATCTTGATTTGGCAACAAAAACTAGAATGATATAGACCATAAAGTGACCATGGTACATAGATATATGTTTGTTTCATGTTGTTATCCTGTCCACTTTACTACTGAACTCATTTACCAAAATGAGATTCATATACAACATGGTAAACATGTGATGCATCTGCTTGTTTCTCTTTTAGAATGCAAATATTGGAGAACAGTACCGCGTTGTCCGATGGTAAAGGAAGTAATGTAGATAAGGTTCAAGATAGTGAGACATCCCTGTTGGTCTCCAAGAAAGCTGATAAAAACTATCTTGACGACAATGAGGGAACCCAAAAGTCCTGTCTTGATGTAGTGTTCGAGTTACTGGCCACTACTACTGGCACAAGCTCTTCGAACTCACTACCTGAATCAGTTCGTCTTCTTGAGTCTCAACTTCAAGTTGAAAGACATCGATCAGATGTGCTGCGGCAGGAAGCTGAAGGACTAAGGAAGTCCCTGCAGAATTCAGATGCATATTTTCTGGTGCAACAGCAAGCGCTGGAGGATTTAAGCGCCAAACAAGAGAAAGTTAATAAGCTTGCTAAGAATCTTGCCAGCATTATGGGTACCCAGGATATTGTTTCTTGAGATCTTCTGAAGTGGTTTCAGTTCTGGATTTGTTTTGCTGCGGCGTTTATTTGCGCTGGTCGCCAACTTTGACAACCAGTGTATATGATATGCTGCTTATTTATTTCCTTGTTGTCTTGTTTATTTGTTTGCTTAGTGGATGTAATATGTGTAATAGCCGTGATAGCCTAGCATTAGTTGCTTGCTTATTTATTTCCTTGTTGTCTTGTTTATTTGTTTGCTTGTAGTCATTGCAGTTCTTTTTCCGCGGTTAGCTAGTGGCTGCAATAACCTATTTTTTAAAACTAGGCCACAATAACCTTGTGCTAATATTTACTGTAGTGACACTGGGCCTCCTACTGGTCGTAGAAATAGTGTGCCTTCTATAGGCTGTAGAAACAATGGGCCTTCTACGGGCCGTAGAAACAATGGGCCTTCTGCGGGTCATATCATCAATGGGCCTTATACGGGCCGTATGATCGATTGGCCAAACATGGGCCAAACAGACCGCATTATGGTCGTAAACGGGCTAGAGTTGGAATCGTCCGTTCATGGGCCGACCATAATGGGCCATCGTTAATAGGCCGTATTTGATGACGCTGTGGAAACGGCCCAACGTATTAACGGACCACAAACGGGCCGACTGTAACCACGGGCTGAATTTGGCCCACAAGCAGAAAATGACAGTAACGGGCCGTAAGTAAACGAATGCTGGAAATGAGCCCAAGAATAAATGGGCTCTGAGAAGGCCGAAAGATAACATGGGCTGGAAACGTCCCAACGGAATAACGGGCCGTTAATGGGTATAAAGTGATACACTGTTCATTACGGGCCAGTTTCACCACGGGCCGTTAATGGGTGTAAAGTGATACACTGTTCATTACAGGCCAGTTTCACCACGGGCCGTTAATAGGCCAAAAGTTACATAGGGCCTCATATGGGCCGAAAGACGTCATGGTCCATACATGGGCCAGACGTGAAAACGGGCTGGAATCATATTGGGTGGCCCAGATGACGCTACTGGGCCGAATTTGGATAGGGCTTAACGGGCCTTGGGTTAGTGGGCTGTAAATGGGCTATATGCGAACATGCCGTTAACAGGCTTTACATGGGTCGGCCCGCCACCTTTTGACCAAGTCAAACGGGCCGGCCTTTTCACAGGAATGGGCCTCTGTTGGGCCGTGCCACGTGTCGACGTATCATAGGCGCCTTCTGTCCAATGAGTGGATGACATCTGTCCCAACGATGAGCTGACACGTGTTTCCTCCAGCCAATGATGATTTTACACGTGGAAAATCCCCATTATTCGGGGCTATTAACGGGTTATCGGATCCAAAACCCGACCCGGTAGCTTAACAGCGTTCCGTTACGGTGGATGCCATGTGTCGGTCACCCTTGACGAAAGCACTTCTGTGACGCGGGATTTATCGTCATGGAAGTGGACACTTCCGTGATGATAATTTTGGTAATGTCATGGAACACTTCTACGACAGCACATGTATGACTATCTTGATTCTGTCATAAAATCGTCATGGATGTACATGCATGACAGAAAAAGCGACCTACTGTGACAAACACGTATCATCACGGAAGTGTATTTTTTTGTAGTGGAGGTCGCCGCGCCGCCTGGAGTCGGCACAACGACGCCCCTGGAGGGCCCCGCGCCGCCTGCGGGGGGCCCAGCTCCGTCTTTGGATCCGACGACGTGTAGCCGGTCGTCTGGTGCGCGAACGACGTTGCTCGCCAGGCTCCGACTTCCTGGGCGATGCTGGTGCTCGCGGGCCGCGGCCCGGGTCCTGTCTATGACCGGTCCGTAGCTCGTCCGCACCAGCACGGATCGTTCGGCTCCCAACGAATCGACTGCCGTGGCCGTCTTCTTCTTAGGGGCCATGGTGACGAAGAACTGCTAGGCTAACTACTAGACCAGATTCTCACAATTGCGCCCCCTACCTGGCGCGCCAAGGATGTTGGTGTGGAACGACAACTATGGGATCACAAGAATCCCTACTACGGTTGCCGGGGCGCATGGTTGCGAGGAGAGCAGGGCTAGTAGACAGCCCAAGGATCGTTTACCTAGGTTCGGGCCGCAAGGATGTGTAAAACCCTAGTCCTGTTTTGGTGGGTGTATTTCTGAGAGTTCTTGGGCTCTCGAACTAGCTGCGGTCAGTATGTGGTACCAAAGAGCCGAATCCCTCTCCTCGTCGCCTTGGGCTCCTTTTATAGGAAAAAGGGGTTGCCACAGTGGCCACAGGAGGTGGAAAGGTCTACCGTGGCACGAGGTTATCCCTTGTATTATAGGACAAGGTGCATTTAATGCACTGCTTAGGTGCCCTCTTGCTTTATCGGGGACGGGGGTGAGGCCCGTCCCGTCCGTCGCCGCCCCTCCTCGCTTCGACACGCGCCTCAGCCGGGGATGCGTGCGGTGCCATGTAGGCAGGCTGGCAGCTGAGTTGGCGCGGTGGTGGAGCCTTCACGAAGATCTGCATGCCGCCACGCAGGCGCTTGATGAGTTGGCCTGGGAGCTGCATGTTGCCACGCAGGTGCCTGCCCAGCTGGTTGGGCTGGCAGCTGCATGTGAACGGCGGTGGGAGCTTGGTTGACGTGGGCTTGGCGGTGGCCTTGCCGGCGTCTTTGGCGAGGGCCTTGCCGGGTGGCCCGGCAAGGGTCTCGCCGTGGCGTGTTGTCGTCCCCGGCAAGGATCTTGTCAGGGGTCTGGTGGCCTTCCTTGGCAAGGATCTTGCCGAGAATCGTCGTCTTCTGATCCGATCTTGAATATGTCTTCACAAAGATCTATATGTCGCCACAGGGGTGCCTTCCCGAGCCCTGGACCCATGCTGATGATGGCACTGGGGGCCGCGGGCTCAAGGGTGGCTCGCTTGGTTGGTGCGGGGCGAGCTGTCCTGGCAAGAGTCTTGCCGGGGCCGCTGAGGCCACCCGGCAAGGGTCTTGTCGGGGGAACTTGCTTCATCCCCCTGCTCTTTCTGGTCTTGGCCTTGGCGTTGCTTTAATTGTCTTGGGCTTCGATCTTACCTTGGCTCACCTCCCTCATTCTGCTTGGTGTGGCCGTGGGCGCGGCTCTGACTGCCCGTGCACAGGAAAGGGGGTACAAAGGTGCGCCCCTATTTTTATACACCGACAATATGAACAAATAAATAACATTTGTCAGATCAAAAGATATAATGATGTATGCTCGAGGAACACATACACAATTAAACTTTAGTTGAAAGGGGCACCCGAGATATGGGCTTAGGTAGTAAGATCAGTGTTAGAATGGTGATTTTAGCAACCAGAACACTAAATTGGAATTATTGTCTATTAACTCCGAAGCAATAGGGTTGCTAGAAGTACATAATCCAAACATCACCGTTCACTTGTTGGTATCCCGGTTAGAAGCAACATGGGGACCAAGAAAAGAATGGTGATGGTGATAAGTATCGCTTGCATCAAGAATTTTCGAGAGGTGGTGAAATTCCCACGACATTGACATAAAAGGTGGTAATATTCCAAGTTAAAGAAGAACAAATGCTGGATAGCAAGGAACTCAAGGTATAGCACAGAACACGATCAAGTTTGTGTTGGAGGGAAGGCAATAAAGTAGCAAATGATAACACAAATCATCAAGGGCAAGGATGGTATTTTTCATAATAAATTCGATTGATATCATGGAAGAGCTCATTAGGTTGATGATGATCACGCCACATTTGTCGAGAGATTTCTTGAATATGCAATCAATCAGCTATGACAAGAATTCAAGGGAATGATGAAGTGGATGGTTATTTGAACCATGGTTACGACACAAACTCGAAATCAAGCTTGCGGTTTAAGGCGAAATGATATGATGAGGAAAATCGACGTAAGCTTAGCTCATCATCGAAAAAATTTCTCCGTGAAGTAGGACCAGGTAGCACAGTTAAAACCATCATGATAATGATATAGCCAAACAGGCTTGGGAAGACTTGAAGGATTATAAACTCGTAAGCAACGAAAATTACTTAGAGTTATTGAATCGGTGTGCGGACTCGATTCACTTATTGATGTTCTCGGTTGACGACAACCCAGAACCTGTGGAGTCACTATGACAGAAGGTACTACTTCATCAGAAATTCATAAGATATATCCTCGAGATACCATGGGGGTAATACAAGAAGGCATATCAAAATAGAGGTTGGGCAGGCGTATTGATCTGCAAAAGGCAAGTACTCAAACTTGTCCAAGAAATGGAATCAAGAGAAAATATGGTCGGAACCACAGTTGCAAAAGACCAATTCCCATATATAAGATGAACTTATACCAAAGAGGGTTTAAGAGTAGCATCCATGATAAGATCAACATCGTGTCCATGGGCATGAATGCAAGGTTCAAGGTCGACTCCCACTTCTACAATACACAATTTCTCATTTACTACTCTCGGTTAAGAATGTTTAGAGTTTGGAAGTTTAACTGGCGGAATACCAGAAGGTTATGACCCATGAAGACTTTTGGGTTAACACAAATTAAGGAAGGTATATGTTCAACCCATCGGGGCATCTTAGAAACATATACCACAACTCCAGGAGTAATTCATACAAGCTCGAAAGAAACACATGGTTGAGAAAGAAGAGGATACAATTTACCAAAGGCATTATCTATCCGAGGAAAGGCTCTCAAGTTTATTGAATATGAAGGACATTGTCGGATAAAATCCGACAAAGGGTCTAGTGGTCCACAAGGGATCTGATGTGAGCATCGGTACTCAACTAGAGGAAGAAAAAAAATGCAAGGAGATCAGATTATAGAAACAACTGACTAACTCAAAGCTCAAATGCAAAGGAATTATGAATTCCAAGACAAGGGATCAGAAGCAGTGCTCTGATTAGAGATGGATAAGTTGAATAGCCTTAGGGGTACAATCGACGGTGATTTGAGTGGTCGAGAACCAGCTTATGTTCAAAATGACGTCAGAGCCCAAAGGATGAATTCTAGGATCTGATTAAGGATTGCGAGCATTCAGAACATATTGATTCAACAGACTCAAACTGATAATGACTAAGGATGCCAATAAGATTACCGGACTTATGAGGTTAATCATAATGGAAGTAAGCAAGAATTTCAAGAGCAATAGGCTGTTGAGGATTTTCGGAGATTGAATGGTATTTCGAAGACTTTAGTGAAATACATGTATCCACTGGGGATGAGCGGATACTTGATAAGTGCGAGAAATTATTCGTAGGGGTATTCAGGTTGCAAAGAACTGCAAGGGCAGTGGGCACAAAGTATTTTTGGAACAATAGAGAGAATCCCGGGGTATCTTGTAATAACAAGATTAACTAGGAATAAAAGTAAGGATGACAGGTGTAGGTATTTATCCATAGGGATATTTCGGTGGTAGGGGATGGCAAAAGCAATGGGCACAAAGTCTTGAGAGAACAACAGAGAGTATCTTCGGAATCCTTCGGTACAGTAGGCGATCATCTGTCATAAGGGGCTCTCCGGGTGGATGTGATCACGAGACCCTAATTTTAGAGTTAGTAAAAATCATTTCACCCGAATAGAAGAGAGACCAGAATCCCAGAGTATAGACGAGGAATAAAAGATCCTAATACCACCCAATGGCGACGTGGGCCCACGGGCCGCACAACCATGTTAGTAAAACAGATTTCATCGACTAGACTCAACTTCGACCAAGGAGTGTGGAAGGGGGATTCCTACAGGCAGTCGGCTCTGATACCAACTTGTGATGCCCCCGATTTGACCGTACACTAATCATACACGCAAATGTGTACGATCAAGATCAAGGACTCACAGGAAGATATCACAACACAACTCTAGACACATATTAAAATAATACAAGCTTTATATTACAAGCCAGGGGCCTCGAGGGCTCGAATACATAAGCTCGAAAACACAAGAGTCAGCGGAGCAACAATATCTGAGTACAGACATAAGTTAAACAAGTTTGCCTTAAGAAGGCTAGCACAAAAGTAGCAACGATCGAAAGGCAAGGCCTCCTGCCTGGGACCTCCTAACTACTCCTCGAAGTCGAACTCCACGTAGAAACATCCTTGGGATCCTCTGGCTCCTGGACTCCATCATATGATCGTAGTAACCGGGAAAAGGGGAAAAATAAGTAGGAAAGCAACCGTGAGTACTCATCCAAAGTACTCGCAAGCAAGGAGCTACACTACATATGCATTGGTATCAAATGAAAGGGGTAGTATATGTGGACTGAACTGCAGAATGCCAGAATAAGAGGGGGATAGCTAGTCCTGTCGAAGACTACGCTTCTGGCAGCCTCCTTCTTGCAGCATGTAGAAGAGAGTAGATGGTAAGTTCACCAAGTATCATCGCATAGCATAATCCTACCCGGCGATCCTCTCCTCGTAGCCATGTTAGAGAGCGATCACCGGGTTGTATCTGGCACTTGAAAGGGTGTGTTTTATTAAGTATCCGGTTCTAGTTGTCATAAGGTCAAGGTACAACTCCGGGTCGTCCTTTTACCGAGGGACATGACCATTCGAATAGATAAACTTCCCTGCAGGGGTGCACCACATTTCCCAACACGCTCGATCCCTCTGGCCGGACACACTTTCCTGGGTTATGCCCGGCCTCAGAAGATTAAGACGTCGCAGCCCCATCTAGGCACAACAGAGAGGTCAGCACACCGGTCTAACTCCTATGGCGCAGGGGTCTGGGCCCATCGCCCATTGCACACCTGCACATTGCGAGGGCGACCGGAAGCAGACCTAGCCTCCCTAATACAAGAGCAGGTGTTCCAGTCCAATCCGGCACGCGCCGCTCAGTCGTTGACGTCAAGAAGGCTTCCGCTGATACCACGACGTTGAGTGCCCATAACTGTTCCCACGTAGTTGGTTAGTGCGTATAGGCCAGTGGCCAGACTCAGATCAAATACCAAGATATCGTTAAGTGTGTTATTTTGAAGTAACCGCGGACGCCGACTAGGGCCAGGCCCACCTCTGTCCTAGGTGGTCTCAACCTGCCCTGTCGCTCCGCCACAAAGTACATCAGGGGCCTGTCAGGAACCCAGGCCCATCACTACCTGGATGGAATCACCTGCCCTTTCAGCCCCCATCAGAATCACTTGCGGGTACTCTACGAGCCGACCCGACTTTAGTCACCACATGTATCACATATTATGTATATAAGTATATACCCGTGATCACCTCCCAAGTGATCATGGCCCGATAGTATAGCATAGCAGACGGACAAGAATGTAGGGCCACTGATGGAATACTAGCATCCTATACTAAGCATTTAGGATTGCAGGTAAAGGTAACAACAGTAGTAGCAAAGACAGGCTATGCATCAGGATAGGATTATCGGAAAGCAGTAACATGCTACACTACTCTAATGCAAGCAGTAGAGATTAGAATAGGCAATATCTGGTGATCAAGGGGGGGCTTGCCTGGTTGCTCTCGCAAGTAGGGGGTCATCAACAACATAGTCGGTCGGGGCACCAGCAGCGGTGTCAGTCTCATAGTCTACCGAAGAGAAGAGGAGGAAGAAATAATGAATACAATGCAAACAAATGCATATCGATGCACGACATGACAAGTAACGGTGGTAGGTGTCCCCTAACGCAGTAGGAGGTGATATCGGCGAAGGGGGAAAACAACCGGGAAAGTATCCCCGGTGTTTCGCGTTTTCGGACAGACGAACTGGAGGGGAAAAGTTGTGTGTTCGCTATGCTAGGGATGTGTGGCAGACGAACGGGCTATGTATCTAGATTCGTCTCGTCATTCTGAGCAACTTTCATGTACAAAGTTTTCCCATCCGAGCTACGGTTTATTTTATATTAATTTTAAAAGATTTAAATCATTTTTTAGAATTTATTTAATTATTTTAAATCAACATTATCTAGAATAGTGTTTGCTGACGTCAGCATGATGTCAACAGTCAACTCTGACCGTTGACCGGTCAAACTAACAGATGGGGCCCATTCGTCTATTATGGTTAGCTAATTAACATTAGTTAGACTAATTAACAGGTTAATTAATCATGGTTAATTAGTTTAACTGAATGATTGATTAATTAAATAGAATTAATTAATTAAGTGAATTAATTAACTAATTAATTAATTTAATTACTATTAATATATTTTTATTATTGTTTTTTAAAACTCCTTTTGGTTGTAAAACAGGGGCATGGGCCCCTGCGGTCAGTGACACAGGGGATGCAGCGGGGCAGGTTAGCGGGCGCCTGCCCGCCCGACAGGGCGCTTGCCCATGCCAGCCGTGGGGCGGGAATGGCGGGGCACAGCGGGGCTCCGGCGACCACCGCAGCGAGCTGCAGCATCCACGGGGAAGGGAAGCAGTGGCGAGCGCGCACGTCAGCATGGTCGTGAGGTGGCGCGGCGGACGGAGGCGGGTGCTGCAGTGGCGGGCGCGGAAGGAGCGGCGCGGTGCGTGTGGCAGCGGGTGCGGCGACGGTCGGCACGAGCTAGACGGCGACCGCGGGGCTGATGGTGAGCGGGCGCGGCGGAGCCAGGGCGAGGGTTGCGGGACGAGGCCGGAGCTCGACCAGAGTGAGCTCATGGCGACGGCAGTGAGCAGAGGCAGCAGCGGGGTAGGCGTTGCACCTGGGCGAGCATCAGGGGAGCAAGGCGTGGTCGGGGGCGCGAGAGGCGGCAGCCGCCCGTGGAAACGGCGGTCGCGGGGCAAGGGCCCGCGCGCGGGTTGCAGCGAGGGATGGCGAGGGGTGGCGAGGCCGCGAGGCGGCCTGCGTGGAGCAGGTGATACGGGGCGCGAGCTAGGGCGACGGTGAGCGCGGCCAGACGCGGTGTCGGGTGCACAGTGCGCGGCACGGGGGGAGCGCGTGCGCGGGGGAGGAAGAAAGGGGGAGGTGCGGTGCTCACGGCGGGGCGCAGGGACTAAGGCAGCGAGCTCGGGGTGGCCGATGGGGTAGCGGGACGTCGAGGCAGCAGGGCGACGATGGTGGTGCTCTGGTGAGGGGCGGCAATGTGCGTCGGGGCGATGGGGTCGGGAGCGGCTCCAGGCTCGGGGCGGTCCAGCCGGGAGGAGGGTTGAGGAGGCGGGCGCCGGCAACGGCGGGGTAGAACTAGGCGGCGTCGGGGTTTGGCGTCGGAGGTCGGCGGTGGGCGGCGGGGCCGTGCCCGATCAAGATCGGGGGCGCCAAGGGAGGAGACGAGGGGGAGAGGGGAATCGTGGGGGGGAGTGGGGGTTACGGGCTAGGGTTTCGGGGCAGGGGGTTATGGGGAGTGTGTAGTGGCCGGCTGGTTGGCCCTTTGCCCAGTTGGGCCGGTGGCCTGCTGGGCCGGAGCCCAGTGGGGGGGGGGGGCTTTTTTGATTTGTTCTTTTCCTTTTATTTATTCTTTTCTGTTTTCTTTTAACCTTTAATATATTTTAGTTTAAATAAGATACAACAATAGTCCCTAAATTAGTTTTACTAGATATTCCAGTGCCACAAACAACTTAGCACATTTTAGAAAGTAGTTTGTATTTGTTTATTAATTTATGAGCATATAATTAATAGTTTTACCACTATTGTATTTATTATTATGCATTTGACTACTTTATAAGAGTGTGATTTCTCCACCAATATTTATTATGAATTATTTTCTACATTTAGAACATTTTAGTTTTGACTTTTGAAAACTTTTCGTTGTATGTCTTTAATTCAATTTTGAATTGAATCGGTTTGGAACTAACCCGAGATTAACTACAGTGACAGGGCCGACGTGGCATCATTAGCAGGGAATTACTGTAGCCTAATTATTCGGACGTCATAGAGAAGCACGAGGCCAGGCTTGATGTGGTCCAGCAAGAGCTCCAGGATGCGGTGAAGAAATGTGAATCCTTGGAGCGCGACATTTCGGCTCAAGAGACCGAACTCGCTAAGGCCCGCAAAAGGGCGGAAGAGGCCTGGGTTGAGGCCCGGGGAGCCCTCCAGGAGATCCGGGAGGCCAAGAAAATCGCGACAGGTAAGGCGTTTAATATGCAAAGCAAATACGTGAAGAAGAAGTATATCTCACTAACCCGGATTCAGAGTTCTCCAGGGGCGTTTGCGGATCTGCCGTGCAGTGTGTCTGACACTGTGGAGTTCTTCCGAGCCGAAGAAGGGATCTCTACGGAGAAGCTATTCTGGTCGCAATATGTTGCGCCAGAACATCCAGTGCCCTTTAGCGATCAGCTAAAACAGCTGGTCGAGCTGCATAGGGTGGCCGAACTGGCCATGAAGGATTTAATAATCCGGTTGTGGCCTGCCGAAGCTATACCCGGTAGCTACTTCGGGCTCGTGAAGCGGCTGGTGAGTGCCTGCCCTCGGCTGGACGTCGTCAAGTGGTCGGTCTGCATCGAGGGCGCGCGCATGGCCTTCGCCCGCGTCAAGGTGTGGTGGGCGAAGATGGACGCCGCCAAGCTTACGACGGGGGACCGCCAGAGGGCAAGGAGCACCGCACGCCCGAGCGGTATTTTGAAGACGTCCTAGAGGGGTCTCGTATTGTGGCGACGCAATGTGTGCAAGACATTATTTTCGAATGAATACATTCATGTTGTCTCTGCCTTGTATGATGAAACGAAGTCGTTATGTAATATAATGTTTGTTATTTAAAAAATTTCACCTCCTATGCGGCCGTGTTGTGTGAAATCTGAGAGTTGGCCAGTCGTCGGCTTCTGCCCCCACGTAGGTAGTACGGGGGTGTTCGGGATGTAATCTAAACACTCTTGATCCAATTGTTTGGTCCTGGAAGGAGGTGTTTAGCGCGATCAATCAGGCAATCGGACTGCGACTATAGCCCCCTCACTTAGCCATAGGAGTTTGACAATAAAAATATAGGCACAGCCCCTAGTACCCGAACTAGGATGCTGTAAACACCTTATCAGGTAAGTATCGATCCCTCGCGTAATGCGGAAAAAATCTCTAAAGATTTGAGACCTTCGAAGAGTTGACCGGCTCTCGTCGTGTCATGACAGTTAGTTTTCGGCTTTCTCTACTGAGGTGCTCCTCCGGGTAAACCAGGGCACGATCGCAGTAGTTCTCCCTTTACTACCCTAGCCGATATAACGGAATGTAAGGTAGCAAGCACAGGAGCCGGGCAACCCAACTATTGACCAAAGACATGATTCGGAGCCAATGCATATAATGCTAAATTCGGGGTGCCAAACTATATTGTAAAAGTGTTCAGACTTTGTTGCCGTGTTGTGGGGCGGTATGAAGCCCCTGGCAAATTGAAACGTATCAAAGTGTACGGGTGCTATTTGATAAAGTTATCAAAAAAGAAAAAGAAGAAAGGGTAGTAAGCTAAAGCCGTGAAATTTGGGTCGCAAATTGTTTCCATTATAATTTCATGAGTGTGTTAAAGCGCATTTATACAAGTAGTGCAATAAGCAGAAGGCTATTTAATACGCCTTAACCAAGGGAGAGCTGTGTGTGGGTCCTGAGAACAGGTAAAGGGATCGTTAAAGAAACCAGCTAAAATTTCCCCAGTACGTCCATGCTTCTTGTCATCTTGGTGTATTTATCCTTCGAAAAGAACCGGTGGTCAAGCCGTCAGGGAAGGCCTGTGAAAAAGAAAACTGAAAAAGGAGAAAAAAGGAAACAGTGAAAGTATGTGTGTCCGGGGGCGGTCGAACCGTATTGCGGATCACAAGCTACTTATGCCTCCATCCATGCCCATGGTATTTTCAGTGCATAGTTATGTAGGCGCGGTACAGTTGCCGCCACTTGGTCGGGACTGGGACAAAGGCCGAATTGCTAGTTGAGCTCTTGACGAGCCGAGCTGTCCTGCTGCAGAATAGTCCGGACTCTCTTCACAGTGTCCGGGAGCCCGGCCGCCGAATTAAGGTTCTGCTTGAAAAGACAGCTCTGTACTTCTCCTGCTAAGGCAGCGGTGTGCTCCTCGGTGCGGAGGGAGTGTTCCATGTTTCCATTAACTGTTATGACGCCGCGTGGTCCGGGCATCTTGAGCTTGAGATAAGCGTAGTGTGGCACTGCGTTGAATCGAGCAAATGCGGTTCGTCCAAGCTGTGTGTGATAGCTGCTGCGAAAGGGGACGATGTTGAAGATTAACTCCTCGCTTCGAAAGTTGTCCGGAGATCCGAAGACAACCTCTAGTGTGATTGAGCCCGTACAACGGGCCTCTACACTTGGTATGACTCCTTTGAAGGTAGTCTTTGTGGGCTTGATCCGTGATGGATTAATGCCCATTTTGCGCACTGTATCTTGATAGAGCAGGTTGAGGCTCCTGCCACCGTCTATGAGGACTCGCGTCAGGTGGAACCCATCAATTATTGGGTCCAGGACCAGTGCGGCTGAACCGCCATGACGGATACTGGTCGGATGATCCCGACGATCGAAAGTGATCGGGCAAGACGACCATGGATTAAATTTTGGGGCGACTGGCTCTATCGCGTAGACGTCCCTGAGAGCGCGCTTGCGCTCCCTCTTGGGGATGTGGGCAGCGTATATCATGTTCATCGTTTTGACCTGAGGAGGAAACTTCTTCTGTCCCCCTGTGTTCGGTGGCCGGGGCTCCTCGTCGTCGTCCTCGCTTTGTGATCCCTTCTCCTTGCTTTTGGCATTTAACTTGCCGGCCTGTTTAAAAACCCAACAATCTATGTTGGTATGATTGGGTGGTTTGTCTGGGGTGCCATGGGTCCGGCACGGACGATCGAGTATGCGGTCCAAGCTAGATGGGCCTGAATTGTTCTTTTTGAATGACTTCTTCCGCTGACCGGACTTAGAGCCACTGAATTCGGCATTGACCATCGTATCATCGGTGTTTTCATTGTTTTTCGACGCTTGTGTCCGTTGCGTCGGGACATGTCATTGCTATTTCTGGCTTCAGAAGTGTCGGTGTTGCTTGCATTGTTTTTGCTACGGGCCAGCCAACTATCTTCACCCGCACAAAAGCGGGTCATGACTGTCGTGAGGGCTGCCATGGACTTCGGCTTTTCTTGGCCGAGGTGGCGGGCGAGCCATTCATCACAGATGCTGTGTTTAAAGGCCGCTAGGGCTTCGGCATCCGGACACTCGACGATCTGGTTCTTTTTAGTTAGGAACCTAGTCCAGAATTTCCTGGCTGACTCTCCGGGTTGTTGAACTGTATGGCTTAAGTCATCGGCATCTGGTGGCCGGACATATGTACCTTGGAAGTTGTCGTGGAAGGCGTCCTCCAAATCCTCCCAGCTGTCAATAGAGTTTTCAGGCAGACTGTTTAACCAGTGCCGAGCTGGCCCTTTGAGTTTTAACGGGAGGTATTTGATGGTGTGGAGGTCATCTCCGCGGGCCATATGGATATGGAGGAGAAAATCCTCAGTCCACACCGCGAGATCAGTTGTTCCATCATATGATTCAATATTCACAGGTTTAAACCCTTCTGGGAATTCATGATACATTACTTCGTTAGTGAAGCAAAGAGGGTGTGCGGCGCCTCTATATCGGGCCACATCGCGTCGTAGCTCTGATGGAGTCCGTCTGCGGTTTTCGTCCCGCGCATGACTAGGCTTGTCATGCTCGGCTTGATAGCCGTCGTCGTGTGTCGAGGCACGCCCCCATGATCCGTAGATCAATCTGGCCGGGCCTGTTTTATTCTTCAAGCCTTGCCGGAGACCATACGTGTATCCCTGACCAGTTTTGTCTCTGCCTTTACGGCGAGGTAAGGCGGGCTGGTGTTCGGCTTGTGTTGCCGCTTTGTCCCGACCACGTGGTGGTCGGTCAGCCGCATTGTGTACTGACGGCCTGGGCTCCAACGCCTCGTCATTGAATTGAGGTAGCAATTTGCGCTTCGGGTAACTTTTGAGTGGTCGCTTGAGGCCGTGCTCCTCGGCTGCTAGGACATCAGTCCATCTATCATTGAGCAAATCTTGATCAGCTTGAGGCTGTTGCTGTTTCTTTTTCAGGCTCCTTGCAGTGGATATTAGCTGGCGCTTGAAGCGCTCCTTTTCAAGAGGTTCCTCAGGCACGATAAAATCCTCGGTGCCGTGGCTTGCCTCGTCCTTGGAGAGCGGAAGATAATTACTATCCTCCGAGTCTTCGTGCGTGGCCTGTTTATCAGGGCTAACTTGCCCATCTTCCCGTTCATCCTGTTCGGAAGTTGGCTGAACGGGGTCTTCATTGTCTTCGACACCGTCCGGAGTGTTGTCTTCTCCTATGCCGGTGTTGCTGTCTTTGCTGCGGCGTGACTTAGAGTGGCGCCGCTGACGCCGGCGCTTTGGTTGTATCTCGGGAGGTTTATCCTCAACCGGATCTTCCTTGTCATTGCCACTATTCTCTTTTGGTGCATCCACCATGTATATGTCATACGAGGAAGTGGCCGTCCAGCGTCCGGTAAACGGCGGGTTTTGGGCCTCTTCTTCTCCGACATCGTCGTCCATACCGTCGATGTCGTCGGAGACATAATGGAGCGTGTCGGTTAAGTCTTCGACAATGGCTATGAAGTGGGTGGTGGGTGGGAAGCGAAATTCTCCGTCATCAGCCTCTAGTTCAAACCGGATATAATTCAGTTGTGAGCCTCCCCCCCGCTAAGGATAGTGCTCTTAACGAGTTTAACACGTCGCCCAAAGGCGAGTGCCGGAAGATGTCCGCGGAGCTGAATCCAATGATCGATGACCAATCAAGCTTGACTTATGAGGACGCACAAGGTTCGGAACCTGTAGCCGGAGACGAGTCCATGGTTCCGGTGACACAGATGTCACTTGAAATTAGGTCTGTGCGCGGCTCCAATGCCGCTGAGTCTGCGGCTTCCGTGGCGGGGCTGAGCTTCCCATCTTCGGATGGCGCGATCTGCTCCGGATCTAGGACCAGAGCAGCTACAGGTACTATCTCATGGGTATGGTCCGATGAAAGATTTACGTCATGTTCATTGTGGTGGCAGGGAGCGGCTGCCGTGGTCTCGAATCCGTCAAAGATCAAGTCTCCACGAATATCCGTGAGGTAGTTCAAGCTTCCAAATCCGACCTGATGGCCAGGGGCGTAGCTTTCGATTTGCTCCAGATGGCCAAGCGAGTTGGCCCGCAGTGCGAAGCCGCCGAATACAAAGATCTGTCTGGGGAGGAAAGTTTCCCCTTGGGCAGCATCGTTGTAGATGATTGAAGGAGCCATCAAACCGGCGGAACAGTGGAACTCTCAATGATAGAACAGTGGAACTCTCAATGAAAGCACCAATGTCGGTGTCAAAACCGGCGGATCTCGGGTAGGGGGTCCCGAACTGTGCGTCTTAGGTTGATTGTAATAGGAGATAGGGGACACAATGTTTACCCAGGTTTGAGCCCTCTCTACGGACGTATTACCCTACTTCCTACTTGATTGATCTTGATGAATATGAGTATTACAAGAGTTGATCTACCACGAGATCGTAATGGCTAAACCCTAAAAGTCTAGCCCATCTGACTACGATTATTCGGATGTATGTCTACGGACCTAGCCCTCCGATTTAAATAGACACCGGACGGGTCTAGGGTTACATAAGGTCGGTTACAGAGAAAGGAATCTTCATATTTGGACGCCAAACTTGCCTTCCACGCCAAGGAGAGTCCCATCCGGACACGGGTAGAGTCTTCGGTCTTTGTATCTTCACAGCCCATCAGTCCGGCCCATGTCCTATAGGTCGGACGCCCGAGGACCCCTTAGTCCAGGACTCCCTCAGGCGGCGCGGGCCGTCTGCTCCGACGGGAGCTCGACATGGAGCTCGCGCGGATTTGGTGGGGGTGGCCGCGGTCGCGGGCGGCGCGGCGTGCGGCGGGGTTCTTCTCCTCGTCTGGCGGCAGGCGCTCGAGGTGGGGAAGGCTGGATCCCCTTTCTGTTGCGCATTTCGGCAGCTCCAGGTGGGATGGTGGCCTCGGCAGCGGCGCCGGTAGGCCTTTGGGGCACGTCCCCATGGCTCTTCTCCGGCTTGCCGGCCTATAGCAGCGTCTCTGCAGGTGGCAGACACGGTTTGCTTCGTCGGTGGGCTCCGGTTCTTCGGCCGGATGCCCATCTCCGGCGATTTGGGGCGGGCGTGGCCCTCCCCTTCCTGATATGAGGGGCTCGTCTTCGCAATGGCTGGCAGCGTGCCAACCTTTGGAGGTCTCTGTGGTGTTGCAGCGGCGGTGGGATGCCAGTTCTGGCCGTTTTCTGCCGGATCGGGCTCGGTGGCATCTTTTTGGCCATCGGCGAGGTATGTGGTGGCTTCTACTTAGTCATGGCGCGATGACTTCGTGGAAGGTGTGCTGGTCAGCGGTGCAGTGCTTCACGTGTGGGTGTGGTGTTGGAAGGTGCTTCGGGCGAAAGCTTGCCGGATCTTGCCGGCCGTTGGCATTCGCGGATGTCGTGTCAACTCCTTGGAGGCGCTGCAGTGGAGTCCACCCCTTCCACACCTCGGGTGAAAGCCTAAGGCCCAGTCAGGTCGGACGACGGCGTCGACATCGTCGCTTCGTTCTTTGGGGCATCGCCTTGAAGAGCTTTGGATCCCGTCTACGTGCTCCATGGGCTGGACGCGTGCGGCATTTCGGTCGACAGGTGTGCGTCCGGCAATGGTGTTGTGGCGCGACTTCTTGTGTGGCAACGATGGTGGCTTCGGGCGGAGTTTGGCTGCTGGTGAGCTTTGGTAGTTGGTCTCATCCGGCGTGTTCGAGGGGTTGTCGATCCTCACTTGTCTTCCTGAAGTCGGAGCTGCAGAGGAGGTGCTTCCGCGGTGACGATGACACAAGACGGGTAGTCGGTCTCATCCAGCGTGTTCGAGGGGTTGTCGAGCCTCACTTGTCTTCCTGAAGTCGGAGCTGCAGAGGAGGTGCTTCAGCGGTGACGCTGACACGAGACGGGTGGTCGGTTCCCGCGCTGGCTCGACGCAGGTCCATCGCTTTCCCCATGCAATGCTCGTCACTAGAGTCGGAGCTGCCTGGTCTTCGGCGTGTGCGGTGGACTGTTTGGCGTTGTCCGACGTAGGCCTCGACGCTAGTTTATGGTGAGGCCTTCTTCGGTGGTCGTTGATGGTGGAGTCGGAGTCGCCCTGGCGGTGGTGTAATGACGATGACACCAGATTGCTACCTCGACGACGCTTCCCTCCTCGACTGCGTGTGTGCGTTCTTGTGTGGGTTGCCAGGTCGTCCTTGGTGTCCTGTGTGAGCATGTTGTAACGGTTTTTGCCCGGTTTTCCGTTAATTAACAGGGCAATTCTTTTCTTCTTTAATAATGAGATGAGGCAAAACTTTTGCCTCCGTTTGAAAAAAAAATCTTGTAGCAAGGACGAAAATTTTCTTTAACAAGGATTTGACATGCTTGATAAAGAAAATTATCATCCTCACGACAATATAATTTGCCATCTCGGACGGTTAATTTGCCATGCTAAAAAATATGACATCCAATTAGTAGTGAAATTCAAGAAGATTGTGGTAGCCACATTTTGGTCTTTATTTCGATTGTTGTTAGAACTTTGGCATGAACATGCCAACTTGTTGTTTCATTTTTGCCAACATTTGCCAAATCATTCTTTCTTTCGAAAAGAGGGTAAGACCCCTTTTGCCAAATCATGGACACACAAAACATTGATCAAAAAGTTTTGGTTAGCCACATATTCGCGAAGGTGAATTTTGACTCAAACTAAACATACTGTTATAGTCATTTTAGAGTAGCTCAACAATACATGATGGTGGTACTAACAACCTATCGGGGTCGGTTTTCCGGGACATAAAATCCCAGGAAACGACCCTTGTGTCATCACAGCCCCATGATTACTGTTGCTGGTGGACACTTCCTTGATACAGAATTCCAAGAAGTTACAAGAATTTGAGTACAAGACCATAAAGATCCAATGAATATAACAAGGATTTCTAGTGGTAGATGACAGAAGCGACTCGTGGATCTTCAACGTTGATGGGACTCCATTCCCACACGAACATCTGACCTGGATAACTCCTATCTCACCTGGTTGCTATCTCCAATTCCTAGATTGCGAGGTGTCTTCGTATTGCTCTTCCCTGAAACGTGATCTGGCAAGACAATAACCAGGGACAAGCCAGTGAATACATTTGAATGTACTCATTTTGGCAAGTGCTCAAAGGGCCTATTTTTGACGTTTGCAATGGTTTTACGCGGGGAACGGTAGATATCTCTCTCCTAAACTTTGGGGTTCTCTCTCTGATCCCCAAAGTTCCAGGCGCGGATCATATTAGGCTCTTTCGTCCCATTGCATTGATTAATGTTCCGTTTAAAATTTGTGTGAAAGCTTGCTCGACTCGCTTGACTCCGATAGCTCACCGCATTATTAGTAGGAACCAATCGGCCTTTATTCGGGGGCGCAACATCTTAGAAGGGCCGTTGGCCCTAAAAGAGATTGTGCACTCCCTTAAACGCGCTCGTCAGCCCGCGATCCTACTAAAACTTGATTTCGAAAAGGCTTACGATCGTGTGAACTGGGAGTTTCTCCGACAGGTTCTCCTGGACAGGGGACCGCAATCATCGCCCGAAGGGGAAGCATGCGAAGTGCTTTCTCTTATCCGTGCTAAGGAAATCGCGCAGGCCGCGCTTACCCAGGCAACGTTGGCCCGCGTTGCGCTAGCAGCAGAAGAAGCAGGGGCTTCTCTGGTGACTGTTGCGCGGCCCGACCAGGAGGACATAGCAGCAGGGGCTGCGACGTCCCCCTCCAACCATCGTCTTGCCAAGACACGGTGCGTGGCCAAAGCGGTGACCGCTCGCGGTATCCGCCTCCGCAATCGCATTATCTAATGCGTTACATATTTTGGAATATCCGAGGCTTCGGCCACGCTGGGAGGCGGACCCAGTTAAAAGAGTTCATTCTAAACGAGGCGATCGACGTAGTTGGCCTGCAGGAAACTATCAAGGCCGATTTCAATCATCGGGACCTGCTAGCTGTTGACCCGCTGGAGCGTTTTGTTTGGCATTGGGTGCCGGCGGCCGGGCACTCGGGAGGCATGTTGCTAGGCATCAACCTAGTTTGCCTTGAGGTGGTGGCGTGGGATGCTGGTCGTTTCTTTCTGTCGGCCCACGTGCGCCATCGTGCAACTCTCCGAGAGTGGGAGGTGATTGTGGTTTACGGCCCGGCCGACCACTCGCTCTCGCTCGAGTTCTTGGGAGAACTCCAGGCAAAGGTTGCGTCTTTGGGCACGCGAAACCTTCCTCTGCTTGTGGGAGGGGATTTCAACTTAATCCATTCGGGAGCGGATAAAAACAACGGTATTATTAATTGGACAAGGGTGCCCATGTTTAATAATGCAATCGCAGATATGGCCCTTAGGGAAGTGGCTCGCGCGGGGGCATGCTATACCTGGACCAACAAACAACTTACACCGGTGCGGTCGGTTTTGGACAGGGTTTTTATGTCCTCGGAGTGGGAAGCGCTGTTTCCCCTGTGCTCCTTGCACGCCGAAACGAGGATAGGGTCGGACCACGTCCCTCTCATCCTCTCCTTGGGGGAGGAAAGGCTAAAACACAGTCCCCGTTTCTTCTTCAAAACCGCGTGGTTAGAGTCTCCGGACTTCGAGCAAATCTTCCTTTCGAAATGGGAGAATTGCGTCGCCCGGATCGGGCGCGTACGCGGGCCGATGGAGTTCTGGATTGCTGCAGGCGCGGGCTTGCGTGCGGCCCTAAAAGGGTGGGGGGCTAACCAGGGGCGCGACGATAAGTTGCTTCGCTCGCGTTTGACTGCGGATCTCGCTCAGATGGATGCTGAGGCGGATGTGCAGACCTTCTCAGAGCAAGACTGGGCTCAGCGCTACGCGCTTGAGGCCCAGGTCGAGTCCCTTCTCCGTGCTGAGGAGGAGTATTGGCATAGACGTGGTGGAATAAAGTGGACGCTCAAGGGTGACGCGAACACTCAGTATTTTCACGCCTATGCGAATGGTCGTTGTCGAAAATGCGCCATTCTGCGCTTGCAATCTGAGCAGGGGCTCCTTTTGCGGCAACAGGATATCGTACGTCACATATACGATTTCTACATCCAACTTATGGGTTCCAGGGAGGAATCCCGTGCCCGGCTTAGGGCGGATGTGTGGGACCCTGCGTTGCGGGTCACGGACGAGGAAAATGAGGGCCTGGGACTGGCCTTCACCCCGGAAGAGATTGACAAGGCGACGCTGGGCATGAAATCCGACACCGCTCCCGGGCCGGATGGGTGGCCGGTGGCGATGTTCAAAAGGTTTTGGCAAGTGCTCAAAGGGCCTATTTTTGACGTTTGCAATGGTTTTACGCGGGGAACGGTAGATATCTCTCGCCTAAACTTTGGGGTTCTCTCTCTGATCCCCAAAGTTCCGGGCGCGGATCATATTAGGCTCTTTCGTCCCATTGCATTGATTAATGTTCCGTTTAAAATTTGTGCGAAAGCTTGCTCGACTCGCTTGACTCCGATAGCTCACCGTATTATTAGTAGGAACCAATCGGCCTTTATTCGGGGGCGCAACATCTTAGAAGGGCCGCTGGCCCTAAAAGAGATTGTGCACTCCCTTAAACGCGCTCGTCAGCCCGCGATCCTACTGAAACTTGATTTCGAAAAGGCTTACGATCGCGTGAACTGGGAGTTTCTCCGACAGGTTCTCCTGGACAGGGGATTTTCGTCGGTTTGGGTTCACCGCATGATGCAATTGGTCTCGGGGGGCCAAACGGCGATTGCGGTGAACGGAGAAGTAGGGAACTTCTTCTGCAACAAACGTGGGCTGCGTCAAGGGGACCCAGCCTCGCCGTTGTTGTTTAACTTTGTGGCGGACGCCTTGGGCGCCATGCTAGACAAAGCCCGTATGGCTGGCCACATCAGGGGAGTGGTGGACAACCTGATCCCGGAGGGTGTGTCACACCTGCAATACGCGGATGACACACTTCTCCTTTTCGAGCCCGACACTCACAGTATTGCAACGGTCAAGGCCATTCTGCTGTGTTTCTAACTCATGCCGGGGCTTAAAATCAACTTCCACAAGTGTGAAGTAGTGTCCATAGGGATGGACGCGGCTGAGAGCCAGCGGGTCGCCAACTTGCTTAATTGCAAACTTGGCCAGTTTCCGTTCACATACCTCGGCCTCCCGATCGCGGCGAAGAAATGTTCGATCGCCGATTGGGAACCTCTTACCTCCAAGGTAGCGGATAGGGTGTGTCCGTGGAGAGGGAGATTTATGTCTTCAGGGGCTAGACTAATCTTAACCAACTCCAGCCTCTCATCCTTACCTATGTTTGCCATGGGTTTGTTCTTGCTGGCGGATGGGGTACACACTAAGTTGGATACCCCGCGGTCCCGCTTTTTTTGGGAAGGAGCGGGACCTAAACAGAAATACCATATGGTTAAATGGCAGGCCGTTTGCAGACCTAAAGCCCAGGGGGCCTTGGGATCATCAACTCCAAGCTGATGAACATTGCACTCATGTGCAAATGGATCTGGAAGATGTCTCAGGGTGAGACTGGCCTCTGGATCGACCTTCTCCGTGCGAAATACTTCCCGAATGGGAATTTCTTTGAGGCGGCCCCACGTGGGTCCCCCTTCTGGAACTCCATTCAAGCCCTCAAACCCTTCTTCGCCAGGGGTACGAAGTTTGGGGTTAACAACGGATGCTCCACACGGTTTTGGCTAGACCTTTGGATTGACCAACAACCCCTTTGGTCCGAGTTTCGCCAACTCTACTCCATTGCAGTCGAGCCCAACCAATTGGTTGCTTCGGCTCTTAGCTCATCTCCACCCTACATCAACTTTCGTAGAGAACTAGTGGGACCGGAGATGGCGGAGTGGGATCGCCTTCGGGCGATGATTGCGGATGTTCGCCTGTCGGACTCCGCGGACACGGTCTCTTGGAGAATTTCGGGCTCTGGCAAATTCTCTGTCAAGTCCTTATACAGAGAGCTTACCCGTGGCCAGGTCCCTTCGGCTGCCACGGGGCTATGGAAGGCTAAAATCCCTCTAAAGATCAAAGTCTTTCTATGGCAACTCTGCCAAGATCGCCTTCCTACCTCGATCAACCTTGCCAAGCGCAACGGCCCCGCTTCTGGCCCTTGTGCTTTGTGTGGGGTGACGGAAGATGCGGACCACGCCTTCTTCCGGTGCTCTCTGTCGTGTTTCGCTTGGAGCGCGGTTCGCGAGGCCGCGGGGGTGGATTGGGATCCCCGCTCCCGTGTCGCGCTTGTGTCTTCCTTGTCTTTGGTTCAAGGCCCGACACGCCGGGTCATGTGGACGTGTGCGGCGGCCATGTTATGGGCTATCTGGCATATTCGTAACAAGTTTACTATCGAGGGTGTGTTTCCCTCACACCCTGCTGACGTTATCTTCAAATGCATCATGTTCTTGCAGCAATGGGCACCGCTGGGAAGGCAACAGGACTCTGATCTTCATCATCATGCTATTAGCCGCCTTCGCTCTGTCTACGCCGAGTCCCGCGCCCCGTCGTCCGCGCCGTCTGCTGTCCCATAGGGATGGGCAGCCCCTTTTGGTTATAGTTTCAGCCGAGCCTGCGTGCTCGTTTCGCTAGGCCGGTCGCGCCTTGTAACGTACTTATTTCCGTCTCCGGTTTGTTGCTCCCCAAGACTTGCTCGTCTTTAGTCTGTTGTTGCGTGTTGGTTTTGTGGTTGTGCTACGCTGCCTATGTTGTGGGCTTTATTAATTTAAAGCCGGACGCCCCTGGTGTCTTTGTTATAAAAAAATATGATCGTCAGCAAACACGAGTGGTTGTTTACACCAGCGTCGTGCCGTCGGAGTATTACATGTACCACGTTGAGGCTAAATTTCGTGTTTTGACCTTTTTTTTAAACCTATTCGAGATCTGACTCTAGTTTAATTTTTTTCAAGATTTAACCCTTTTGCTACTGACATGGCTCATGGTTGTAGGGTATAACAGCCTATCGCCAAGGTCCCTGGCGGTAGGGTTACATGCCCTACCACAAATTTCTCCTACGTATTGAACACAATGCGTGCTCGTGCCTACCACCGAGCGCCTTTACGATAGGGTTGTACAGGCTATTGTCAGTTTGTTTGGCGGTAGTGATGTTTCCAACCATCAAGGCCCCAGGCGGTAGGCTGTTACACCCTACCGCCATGGACCCTGACGATAGCAAAAGGTCAGATCTAAAAAAATTCAAACTAGAGTCAGATCTTGAACAGGTTTCAGAAAATGGTCAAAACATAATTTGCCCCACTATACACTTCTGGAGCGCAATTCTCAGGGATTAATTGTAAGTACGTACAAGTATTTTTCGTCCAGACAGGTGATCAATTGCCTGCATGTTCTTGAGTTAATGCAGTCTATAGGTATGCCTCCAGAGATACCAAGACGGCGAAGGCAGTGGCCAAGTGGAGCTCGAAATCTACATGCATATATGTTGCCGGTATTTGCAGTCGTAATGATCAACCTTGGCGACTCAACAGAGGTGCCAAAAGTATGTTGTCCCGATAAACATTGATGGTGTGGATAGGAAAGTGAAGTATGGCCCACGGAGTATATGGTATGTTCGGTACTTCGGTTCGTGTCTAGAAGCCACAGTGCAAATAAATAAATGTTTAAAATCCTATATCAGCCATCTAAGCATGGCAAACTGAACATTTTTTTATTACAAATTATCTTGATGCGAGGATGAAAAATTTCTTTAACCGGGATTTGCCAAGCTTAATAAAGAAAATTGTCATCCTCACGACAATATAATTTGCCATCTCGGACGCCTAATTTGCCATGCTAAAAAATCCGACATTCAATTAGTAGTGAAATTCAAAAGGATTGTGGTAGCCAAATTTTGGTCATTGTTTGGATTGTTGTTAGAACTTTGGCATGAACATGCCAACTTGTTGTTTCACTTTTGCCATCATTTGCCAAATCATTTTTTCTTTCGAAAAGAGGGTAACACCCCTTTTGCCAAATCATGGACACACAAAACATTGATTAGTTAGCCACATATTCGGTAAGGTGAATTTTGACTCGAACTAAACATACTGTTATAGTCATTTTAGAGTAGCTCAGCAATACATGATGGTGCTACTAACAACCAAACTACGGTATGCGCAATCGGCTTCGTTAATTGTGCTCACTTCTTATGCACCATGGTATTGAAGGAAATATGCCCTAGAGGCAATAATAAAGTTGTTATTTATATTTTCTTATATCATGATAAATGTTTATTATTCATGCTAGAATTGTATTAACCGGAAACTTAATACATGTGTGAATACATAGACAAATAGAGTTTCACTAGTATGCCTCTACTTGACTAGGTCGTTAATCAAATATGATTAAGTTTCCTAACCATAGACATGAGTTGTCATTTGATGAACGTAATCACATCATTGGAGAATGATGTGATTGACTTGACCCATCCGTTAGCTTAGCACTATGATCGTTTAGTTTATTGCTATTGCTTTCTTCATAACTTATACATGTTCCTATGACTATGAGATAATGAAACTCCCGAATACCGGAGGAACACTTAGTGTGCTATCAAACATCACAAGTAACTGGGTGATTATAAAGATGTTCTACAGGTGTCTCCGATGGTGTTTGTTGAGTTAGCATAGACCGAGAATAGGATTTGTCACTCCGTGTACCGGACAGGTATCTCTGGGCCCTCTCGGTAATGCGCATCACTATAAGCCTTGCAAGCAATGTGACTAATGAGTTAGTTGCGGGATGATGCATTACGGAACGAGTAAAGAGACTTGCCAGTAACGAGATTGAACTGGGTATTGAGATATTGACGATCGAATCTCGGGCAAGTAACATACCGATGACAAAGGGAACAGCGTATGTTGTTATGCGGTTTGACAGATAAAGATCTTCGTAGAATATGTAGAAACCAATATGAGCATCCAGGTTCCGCTATTGTTTATTGACCGGAAATGAGTCTCGGTCATGTCTACATAGTTCTCGAACCCGTAGGATCCGCACGCTTAACGTTCGATGACGATCGGTATTATGAGTTTATCTGTTTTGATGTACCGAAGGTAGTTCGGAGTCCCAGATGTGATAACGGAGATGACGAGGAGTATCGAAATGGTCGATACATAAAGATTGATATATTGGACGATGTTATTCGGACACCGAATGAGTTTCGGGGGTCACCGGATAAATATCGGTGTGTCAGAGAGTTATCGGAACCCTCGGGGGAACTAATGGGCCTCTATGGGCCTTAGTGGGAAGAGAGGAAGGGCCAGGAGGGGCTGCCCCCCCCCTTGGGTCTGAAGTGGACTAGGGGAAGGGGGGGGCGCCCCCCTTTCCTTCCCTTCCCCATCTTCCTTCCTTCCCCCCTCTCTCTCTTGATGGATTCCTACTAGGACTTGGAGTCCTAGTAGGATTCCCCTCTTGAGGGGCGCGCCTTAGGGCCGGCCGGTCTCCCCCTTGCTCCTTTATATACGGGGGCAGGGGGCACTCTAGAACACACAAGTTGACAGTTGTCTTAGCCGTGTGCGGTGCCCCCCTCCACAGACTTCCACCTCGGTCTTATCGTTGTAGTGCTTAGGCAAAGCCCTGCGTCGGTAACTTCATCATCACCGTCATCACGCCATCGTGCTGACAAAACTCTCCCTCGGCCTCAGCTGGATCAAGAGTACGAGGGACGTCACCGAACTGAACGTATGCAGATCGCGGAGGTGCTGTGCGTTCGGTACTTGGATCGGTTGGATTGCGAAGACGTTCGACTACATCAACCGCGTTATTAAACGCTTCCGCTTTCGGTCTACGAGGGTACGTAGACATACTCTTCCCCTCTCGTTGCTATGCATCACCTAGATGGATCTTGCGCGTGCATAGGATTTTTTTTTTGAAATTACTGCGTTCCACAACAGTGGCATCCGAACCAGGTCTATGCGTAGATGTTATATGCACGAGTAGAACACAAAGGAGTTGTGGGCGTGGGTATATACATATTGCTTGCCGTCACTAGTTGATTCTTGATTCAGCGGTATTGTTGGATGAAGCGGCTCAGACCGACATTATGCGTACGCTTACGTGAGACTGGTTCTACCGACGTGCTTCGCACACATGTGGCTAGTGGGTGTCTGTTTCGCCAACTTTAGTTGAATCGGATTCAATGAACATGGTTCTTTCTGAAGATCAAAAAGCAATCACTATACTGCGTTGTGGTTTTTGATGCGTAGGTAAGAACGGTTCTTACTAAGCCTGTAGCAGCCACGTAAAACTTGCAACAACAAAGTAGAGGACGTCTAACTTGTTTTTGCAGGGCATGTTGTGATGTGGTATGGTCAAGACGTGATTATATAAATTGTTGTATGAGATGATCATGTTTTGTAACACAGTTATCGGCAACTGGAAGGAGCCATATGGTTGTCGTTTTGTTGTATGAAATTCAATCACCATGTAATTGCTTTACTTTATCACTAAGCGGTAGCGATAGTCGTAGAAGCTATAGTTGGCGAGACGACAATGATACTTCGATGGAGATCAAGGTGTCAAGTCGGTGACGATGGTGATCATGACGGTGCTTTGGAGATGGAGATCAAAAGGCACAAGATGATGATGACCATATCATATGACTTATTTGATTGCATGTGATGTTTATCTTTTATGCATCTACTTTTGCTTAGTACGGTGGTAGCACTATAAGATGATCTCTCACTAAATTTCAAGGTATAAGTGTTCTCCCTGAGTATGCACCGCTGCTACAGTTCGTCGTGCCGAGACACCACGTGATGATCGGGTGTGATAAGCTCTACGTTCACATACAATGGGTGCAACCCAGTTTTGCACAAGCAGAATACTCGGGTTAAACTTGACGAGCCTAGCATATGCAGATATGGCCTCGGAACACTGAGACCGAAAGGTCGAGAGTGATTCATATAGTAGATATGATCAACATAGTGATGTTCACCATTGAAAACTACTCCATCTCACGTGATGATCGGACATGGTTTACTTGATATGGATCACGTGATCACTTAAATGATTAGAGGGATGTCTATCTAAGTGGGAGTTCTTAAGTAATATGATTAACTAAACTTTAATTTATCATGAACTTAGTACCTGATAGTATTTTGCATGTCTATGTTGTTGTAGATAAATGGCCCGTGCTATTGTTCCATTGAATTTTAATGTGTTCCTAGAGAAAGCTAAGTTGAAAGATGATGGTAGCAATTACACGGAGTGGGTTCATAACTTGAGGATTATCCTCATTGCCGCATAGAAGAATTACGTCCTGGAAGCACCGCTAGGTGCCAAACCCGCAGCAGGAGCAACGCCAGATGTTCTGAACACCTGGCAGAGCAAAGCTGATGACTGCTCGATAGTTCAGTGTGCCATGTTTTACGGCTTAGAACCGGGACTTCAACGACGTTTCAAACGTCATGGAGCATATGAGATGTTTCAGGAGTTGAAGTTAATATTTCAAGCAAATGTCCGGATTGAGAGATATGAAGTCTCTAATAAGTTCAACAGCTGCAAAATGGAGGAGAATAGTTCTGTTAGTGAGCATATACTCAGAATGTCTGAGTACCACAATGACTTGACTCAGTTGGGAGTTAATCTTCCAGTTGATAGTGTCATTGACACAGTTCTTCAATCACCGCCACCAAGCTACAAGAGCTTCGTGATGAACTATAATATGCAAGGGATGGATAAGACGATTCCGGAGCCCTTCGCAATGCTAAAGGCTGCGGAGGTAGAAATCAAGAAGGAGCATCAAGTGTTGATGGTCAATAAGACCACCAGTTTCAAGAAAAAGGGCAAAGGGAAGAAGGGGAACTTCAAGAAGAACGGCAAACAAGTTGCTGCTCAAGTGAAGAAGTCTGGACCTAAGCCTGAGACTGAGTGCTTCTACTGCAAAGGGACTGGTCACTGGAAGCGGAACTACCCCAAGTATTTGGCGGAGAAGAAGGATGGCAAAGTGAAAGGTATATTTGACATACATGTTATTGACGTGTACCTTACTAATGCTCGCAGTAGCGCCTGGGTATTTGATACTAGTTCTGTTGCTAATATTTGCAACTCGAAACAGGGGCTAAGGATTAAGCGAAGACTGGTTAAGGACGAGGTGACGATGCGCGTGGGAAATGGTTCCAAAGTCGATGTGACCGCCGTCGGCACGCTACCTCTACATCTATCTTCGGGATTAATTTTAGACCTGAATAATTGTTGTTTGGTGCCTGCGTTGAGCATGCACATTATATCTGGATCTTGGTTGATGCAAGACGGTTATTCATTTGAATCAGAGAATAATGGTTGTTCTATTTATATGAATAATATCTTTTATGGTCATGCACCCTTGATGAGTGCTCTATTTTTACTAAATCTCAATAGTAGTGATAGACATGTTCATAGTATTGAAGCCAAAAGATATATGTTTAATAATTATAGTGCAACTTATTTGTGGCACTGCCATTTAGGTCATATTGGTGTAAAGCGCATGAAGAAACTCCATTCTGATGGGCTTTTGGAATCACTTGATGCTTGCGAACCATGCCTCATGGGCAAGATGACCAAGACTCCATTCTCTGGAACAAAGGAGCAAGCAACAGACTTGTTGTAAATAATACATACTGATGTATGCGGTCTGATGAGTGTTGATGCTCGTGGCGGGTATCGTTATTTTCTTACCTTCACAGAAGATTTGAGCAGATATGGGTATGTCTACTTGATGAAACATAAGTCTAAAACATTTGAAAAGTTCAAAGAATTTCAGAGTGAAGTGGAAAATCATCGTAACATGAAAAATAAAGTTTCTGCGATCTGATCGTGGAGGAGAATATTTAAGTTACGAGTTTGGTCTTCATTTGAAACAATGCGGAATAGTTTCTCAACTCATGCCACCCGAAACACCACAGCGTAATTGTCGTGGTTTTGTCACGGCAGATGTCCGAGAGAAAGGACTTAGTCATGGAGCCATCGCTACGGGTTAGCTTGAAGGGGTTAAAGCGGACACAAGGACGCAAGAGAGTTTATACTAGTTCGGCCCCTTCAATGAAGGTAAAAGCCTACTTCTAGTTGTGATGGAATTGATGGGTGTTTCGATGACTAGGGAGCGAATAAGCTTCGCCTATGTCTCGAGTCGTTGTCTGTCGTCCTTGAACCGCCGCCGGGTCGTCCCCTTATATACATAGGTGACACCTGCCGGTTCAGAGAGTCCCAACACCGGTTCATACTCGTATCCGGGTTGGTCTCTCCTTGTTCCTAACTCATATTACAAGTATGTGCACAAAGCTGATGTACGGCTACAGGTTGTAAACCGACTACGGGCCCTGGGCCATTATCTGCCTCTTTGGGCTTTAACACCTTTGAACTACTGATGAAGTTAATCCGGCCCAGGTAGGCCGGTTTATGCCCAGTAGTAATATCCCCAACATTAGGCCCCAGATTGATTTGAACAGGTTCATGTCAATCCTTAGCAAAAATCTTCGTCTTCAACATCTTCTTGTAGTTGTTGAACCGCCGTGACGTCATCTTCTCTGTTTGCTGTAAACCGGCGTGACATCATCTGTCATAAAGAAAACATCCATGATATCTTCTTGTTTAATAGATTCGCAATGACCAAGGTGACTGCCCTACTTCCAAAATCTGCGGTCCCTTGATTCCCGCGCCTGACACATGTCCTTTGTCTTATAAATAGGCCCGAAGGGTCATTTCTTTTCTTCCCTTCGTGTCCTTCCTCTTCGTCTTCCTCGCGTCGCCAGTCTCAGAGCTCCGCCGCTGCCGTTGTCTTCTGCATCACCCTTGGCCGCTGCATCAACTTGAACGCGCCAGAAAGCTGCGGCGACCTTCCGCGTTTTCCTCAGCTCTGGTAGGTCTTCTGTTCTTCTCAATATAGATCTGATCTAGGGCTTCGTGTTCTTGCGGTGTTCATCACTTGTTCATACTCATGTATTAGCTCCTGGATGCACATGTAAACCCTTGCTTTGTGTAGCGGTAACTTTCAGTATCCGCCGCTAGTTTCCTGCCCAAAACCATAGATCTCACATATACTTCTGCTCATTGATTCAATACTGTTCTGCTTTGATCTTCGACTATTTTTCTTATTTTCTGAACTTGCTTCAGATCCAATGCCGTAATAAGATCTTGTGAAACCTGTTTCTGCATACTTAACCATCCGCAATCTTAATTGCTTCAATGTTTAGGTCAGGCGGTTTAACCTTATAGAAAATTTTCCAAACCGGTATATGCCATTAGTCCCCTTGTTGAACCGCCAGATGTAGGTTGCTTCATGAAACTCCGGTTTAGATAGGACCGTTTCCGGTTTAACATTGTACATACCAGTGCATTTTAATCAATGCATTTTTGAACCGGGATCTTTTACCTTGTAGATTCCGTCATGGCCAAGCAAGTGTATGAGTGCAATTGGGTTCCTTCTCGCGTCATAGAGGCTGAACTGGACGATTTAGTCCTGATTGGTGCTTTAGGCAGTAAGGATACAACCCATTGGAGGGCTCCTGGCAAAGAATGCCCTCCCTCACCTCGAGAAGGAGAGATTGTTGTTTTCGTAGATCACTTAGCCCGGGGCTTTAAGCCGCCCGGTTCTAAATTTTACCGGGATGTCTTAGCCGATTTCCAGCTCCATCCACAAGATACTGGCCCCAACTCTGTTACAAATATGTGTCACTTCCAAGTGCTCTATGAAGCGTTCTTTCAAGAGGATCCCACAGTGGGACTGGTCAGAGACCTGTTCCATCTAAACCGTCGTACTGAATTTACTGACGGCTCCAATACGGAGTTGGGTGGTGTGGCGATTCAGAAAAGGAAAGAGGTCACATACCCTCACGCAAAACTGCATAGCCACCCCAAAGAATGGAATCAGACATGGTTCTACTGCAAAGACACCTCCCCTGCTGGTGAGAATCCCTTGCCTGGCTTTCGACCGGAGCGGCTCAGCAACACACACCCTTCTCCACAAAGATTGACTGCACAGGAGAGAAGTAAATATGCTCCTCAGCTATCAAAGCTCAGAGCTTTTATGGCCAACGGTTTAACAGGGGTTGTTCTTGCTCGCTGTTGGATATCATGGAGCATACTGCCTCTTAGTCTGCGCTCCGGTTTGATGTGCCAGTATACTGATCGTGTTGATGACCCACTGCGACACTCAAGACTCCAGCTCTCTGGTGAAGAAATCACAGAGGCTGTGCGTAAGATACTGAATGAACCAGAACACATCTGCGCCAGAACCGGCCTGCTTCCCTTCTGTGCCACCAACAAACCGCCAGCTGTAAGACTTTGACTTTTCCCTTTTCTGAATCTGTTATTGATATGTCTGGTCATTGTTTTTAATATCAGTGTCTGCATAATCAGGGCGATGATCCATTTTGGAGCAAAAAATTGCCGCAGGAGAAGCCAGAAAAACCAGACAAACCGGAAAGAGCAGCCCGGCAAAAGACTAAAGCTGTGACGAAGACTTCCCATAGGAAAAGAACCACCGCCTCTTCTAATCCGGCTCCTGACGATGAGGTTGATAATCCGGATTTTGAGGTAGAGCTTGACTCACTTGGTTTATTTTTCATGCGTCTTATTGATGATGATATTTGTCAGGATGATGTCGAAGCCAGCCACGCAGATGTTGCCGAGGTAATTATTCTCTCTTCCGATTCAGAAACCTTGCCTTCACAAAAAATCCGTCAGGCAAACCGGAAAGTTAAATTTTCTCATCCTCTTGCTTATTTGGATCCTAAACTTCTTATGAAGACCCAACAACACGAAGCTCGCCGCACCACCCGGCACAGCGGCTAGGTAGTTACCTCCGCCGGTTTACCGAACAGTCCGGTTCGGAAACGCCATTCCGAGGTCTCTAATTTGCTTGTAAGTGCTTGTCCTAAAGCGGGCTGCTTTCGTCAACCTCTTACTCCGTCTGACTCCAATTATCAGGTTACTTCCCACTCATCTTCTGGCGAGTCATCGGCTACTCAGCTCCCACCGCTCAAAACGGTGTTTGGGTAAGCTATACTTATTGCAATGTTTGCAGTACATTCCCTTAGAACATATTCTGTATTTGATTTTGTTATCCTTCTCAGGGCCAAACCTAGGCCAAGCAAGAAGGCCCGCCTGGACAAAGCGGCCGAAGAGGATGTCGTTCTTGAAGCGGACAAGACACCCAACGCTGAAGCGGCTATTCCTGAGGATATTCCCAATGATCCACCGCAACAAGATGATGATCTTATTGCAGAAGAGAGACCCACTGACACCTCAGATCCTACCCATCAGCCTACAGGTTCCATCCGGATTGAAAGCTCCACCGGTCCAGCAAAGCCTACTGACAAGCCAACAGCTCCAGTGCAAACCGGCGGTACAAAAGATGATGAGGTTGTCATTACTGGTACTGGCCATACTGAGCCAAACAATCCTGTCGCTTTATCCAAACATTCTGCCAAGGAAGAACTTGCTGCCTTTGGTAAAGGCAAGTGGAACGCTGATCTGACGACTTACGCTGCTCTAAACGCCCAAGATATCCATTCCGGCTATCTGAACCGGCTGTATACCAGCCGTGACTATGAAGCCGGTCTGGTTAACATGATGAAAGACAAATATGAGGTAATTTCCATATGCTCCTTCTTGCTTGTATGCTTCCATTGCTGACTCTCCTAGCCCCCAAGGGCCGGTTTGGAATATTCTTTCAAACCGGGACTTAAATAATATAAATCTTGTTGCTTTGAAATTTGCTGATGTAGCCCCCAAGGGCCGGTTCAACTTTAGCGTAGTTAAACCGGTACTTTAAGTAATTGAAACTGCCGTATCAGAATATATATGATCAAATAGCCATTAGCCCCCAAGTGCCAAGTTGAATACTTGTATTGATCTTGGGACTTTGTAAACAATCGAAAGATGAAGGGGTAAATCGGGGGCCACTTTAGATCAAATATGCATTAGCCCCCAAGTACTAAGCGCATAACTTGTTATGTGGTTGGTACTTGAATCCTTCTACCAGTTTGCTGAAGCATATATCTGTATGCATGCAGGCGGAGCTGAAGACGAAAGATAACCAAGTCATCGATCTTCAAGAAGCCCTGAAAACCCAACAAGCTGAAACCTCCAAAGCAAAAGAGGAATTGGCCAGTGCTTTAAGCGCCATGGAACAACTTAAGGAAAACTTCAAAAAGAAACGGGCGGACTGGGCCACTGAGAAATCCGCTTTGATCAAACAAGCAGAGGATGCTGAAGCTGCACTAAAACCAGTGGCAGATGAACTGACCAGCATAAAGCGGCACGTGCATGCCATGACTGCTGCTATCTTTGGTCAGCCAGTTTTCCTACTGAATTGGCTCTGCCTTCTAACAAAGTCGCCGGCTTATTAACCCTTTATGGTATTTCAGGGACACGCATTGGTCACTTGGGGTTAGATGTACGGAAGAAGCTAAAAGCCGCCTATACATTGGTTGAACAATTGTATACTGGTGCTCAGCGGATCATCTGTACCGCCTCTCATAACAAACCGGCGCCTACTTTGATTCAAGATACTCTGATGAAACCGTCGGTGCTTCCTGCCCGGATTGAAGAGCTAAAGAAATCTGCTGCTCGAACCGGCGCAATCAATGCTTTAATCCGGGCAAAAGCTTGGGTGCCGGATTTTGATCCTGTTGAAGCGGCTCAGGGCTATCCCAGCTTGAAGGAAGACGGATCAGAATTCGGTGAAGCGGATCTGCGAGCGATAAACCGGGAGGTGCGTCCACTAGCTTGTTAGTTGGCTGAGGAAGCAGACTTGTCTCGTTATCAAGCGCAATATGACAGTCAGAACAAGCGAATAGCTGCGCCAATCCATGAATCGGAAAATCTGATTCCTCCAATCCGTAAGCATACTTACGCTCCCGATATTGACCCGTCCTTGCTGATCCACGATGAAGCTGTTTTTCAAGCATTAATGGGAATCGACTAGACAACTGTGGATTTCCAGCCACTGGGTAGGGATACGGAGGCTGAAGCGGCGCAGGACGACCCACAACCATCAGGCCAGGCTGGTGACCAAGCTTGAACCGGACGCCGGTTTAAAACTGCCTCTTCTTCGCGAAAAACAATTATATTATTATGGGCACCATGTTGCCTTGTAATAGGCTAGCTGATACCTTTGATGTTGATATGCCTTCGTGCAAACCCATACTGTTGGAGGAGATAACAGCTCCTGTATATATATATATATGACGCTGGTTTACCATGTAAACCGTGTCGGGTTACGATAAATACCGTGTTACTCCATAAGAGGATGTTAACAACGCGGATTAAACCGGTCAAATAGCCTCCGGATTGACGTGAACTGTGTTCTGTCAATTGAAAAAAAATTTGTCGGTTTAAGAAACACAATAAAAAGCAAAAAAACCCCTTCAAAGAAAAGTATAAAGCAAAAGCAACAAAAAAAACGTTTGCCAAAAAAGACTTATTTAAGCTGATCAAATGGCGTAACCATGGCCAAACACGACCAAGCTCCCGTTAGGTGTAACTATGGTTCTAGTTAGCTAGGTCCCCAAGTGATTCTTGTGGCATTTTATGCCGACCAAATGGCGTGGTCATGGTTCGGGTTCAACCAAGCCCCCAAGTGATTCTGTGGCCTTAGGCCGATCAAGAGGCATGACTGGTTCAGACATGACCAAGTCCCCAAGTGATCTGGTGACTTTCGCCTATCAAGAGGCATGGTATTGGTCGGACATGACCAATCCTCCAAGTGATATAACATGATGCTTTTAGCAAAGCGAACTCAAGGGGTAAACCGGAGGCCGCTTTAGAGCAACTCCGTGTAACCTCACATGATGTAAAAGAACAGATACCCCGCTTTAGCTGAGGTTCTAGTTTATTTTACTTAATCATAATATATACATTGTATGTACATAAGTATAGCCAATGGCTCAGGTATAGTAAGGCCGAAGATGAGCTATATTCCACGGCCTGCTAGTCTCCTCCTCTGATGTACGTGAGTCCTTATGCTCTCGAATATCGATCAGATAGTATGACCCGTTGTGCAGATTCTTGCTGACCACGAAAGGCCCCTCCCAAGGTGGGGATAGCTTATGCATATCAGTCTGATCTTGGATGAGCCGAAGCACCAAATCTCCTTCCTGGAAGGCTCTGGTTCTGACTTGGCGACTGTGATAACGACGAAGATCCTGCTGGTAAATCGCCGACCGGGCGGCTGCGATGTCACGCTCTTCATCCAACCGGTCCAAAGCATCTTGTCGTGCTATCTCGTTGTACGCTTCAACATAAGCCGTGACACGAGGTGAGTCATGATGGATATCACTGGGGAGAACCGCCTCCGCTCCATAAACCATGAAGAACGGTGTGTATCCTGTTGATCTGTTGGGTGTTGTATTGATGCTCCATAACACAGATGGTAATTCTTCTACCCAAAAACCCGGCGTTCTCTGCAAAGGAACCATGAGCCAGGGCTTGATGCCTCTCAAGATCTCTTGATTAGCTCTTTCTGCTTGACCATTGGACTGTGGATGTGCCACTGATGAAACGTCGAGCCGGATGTGCTCCCGTTCGCAGAATTCCTTCATAGCACCTTTGGATAAATTGGTACCATTATCTGTGATAATACTATGCGGAAAGCCAAACCGAAAAATCACCTTTTTGATGAACTGAACCGCCATGGCCGCATCACACTTGCTAACAGGTTCTGCCTCCACCCACTTTGTAAACTTGTCCACCGCCACCAGGAGGTGGGTCTTCTTATCTTTGGACCTTTTGAAAGGCCCAACCATATCTAGCCCCCAAGTCACAAACGGCCAAGTAATTGGAATCATCCTCAATTCTTGAGCCGGTACATGAGCACGTCTTGAAAACCTTTGGCAACCATCACATCGTCTGACCAGATCCTTCGCATCAGCATGAGCAGTTAACCAATAGAAACCATGGCGAAACGCTTTAGCCACCAGAGATTTTGAACCGGCATGGTGACCACAATCTCCTTCGTGGATCTCCCGCAAAATTCCACGGCCTTCTTCAGGAGACACGCAACATTGAAAAGCTCCTGATACACTGCAATCATGCAACTCACCGTTGATGACAGCCATGGACTTGGATCGCTGGATTATCTGCCGGGCCAGAATCTCATCTTCTGGCAACTCGCCTCGGCTCTTGTATGCTAGATAAGGAAGCGTCCAATCCGGAATAACATGAAGAACATCCGGATCAGGAATGGCCAAATCCTCTTCACCAGGGATCTTCACCGACGGGTTGTGCAGCACATCCAGAAAAACATTGGGTGGGACCGGTTTGCGCTGAGAGCCCAACCGGCTTAAAGCGTCCGCCGCTTCATTTTTCCGCTGGTCCACATGGTCCACCTGATAGCCTCTGAAATAACCTGCAACAATATCCACCTCACGACGATATGTTACCATGAGTGGATCCTTGGAGTCCCAAGTGCCGGACACTTGCTGAGCCACAAGGTCCGAATCACCGAAGCACTTAACTCGACTTAGATTCATCTCCTTAGCCATCCGAAGACCATGGAGCAAGGCTTCATACTCAGTTGCATTGTTAGTACAAGGGAACATTAAACGGAGAACATAACAAAACTTATCACCTCGTGGGGAAGTTAATACGACTCCAGCCCCCGAGCCTTCCAACTGCCTGGATCCATCAAAATGGATGGTCCAATACGTATGATGCGGCTTTTCTTCAGGTGCTTGCATTTCCGTCCAATCATTGATGAAATCAACAAGTGCTTGAGACTTAATCGCTATCCGAGGCACATATTTCAAACCGTACGGCCCCAGCTCTATAGCCCACTTTGCAATCCGGCCAGTTGCTTCCCGGTTCTGAATGATATCTCCCAAAGGAGCAGAACTGACCACCGTAATTGGGTGCCCTTGGAAGTATTGCTTAAGCTTCTGGCTTGCCATAAAAACTCCGTACACTAGCTTCTGCCAATGCGGATACCTTTGCTTGGACTCAATGAGTACCTCGCTGATATAATAGACCAGACGTTGAACCGAATGCTCCTTACCTGCCTCCTTTCGTTCCACCACAACAGCCACACTGACCGCACAAGCATTAGCAGCAACATATAGCAGTAACGGCTCCTTGTCAATGGGAGCGGCGAGCACAGGCGGATTGGCCAATTGCCGCTTTAAGTCCTCAAACGCTTCATCAGCAGCAGAACTCCAGACGAACTGATCCGTCTTCTTCAACATCTGATACAAAGGGTCCGCCTTCTCACCAAGGCGGCTGATAAACCGGCTTAACGCGGCAATCCGGCCTGCCAGGCGTTGAACATCATTGATACACTTTGGTTTAGCCAGGGAGGTGATGGCTGTGATCTTCTCCGGATTAGCCTCAATTCCCCTGTTGGACACCAGAAAACCCAATAACTTGCCCGCCGGTACACCAAAGACACACTTGTCCGGATTAAGCATCATCTTGTACGTCCTTAGGTTATCAAAGGTTTCCTTCAAATCATCAACTAGAGTCTCCTTCTCCCTGGATTTAACCACGATATCATCCACGTAAGCATGTACATTACGACCAATCTGCTTGTGAAGACAATTTTGTACACGCCGTTGATAAGTTGCCTGGGCACTTTTGAGCCCAAAGGGCATAGACACATAGCAGAAGGCTCCAAAGGGAGTTATGAATGTCGTCTTCTCCTGGTCCTTAACTGCCATTTTGATCTGATGATAGCCAGAATATGCATCCAAAAAACTTAAACGCTCACAACCCGCCGTAGCATCAATGATTTGATCAATACGGGGGAGGGCAAAAGGATCTACTGGACAAGCTTTATTAAGATCTGTGTAATCCACACACATACGCCGGGTGCCGTTTTTCTTAAGGACTAGCACCGGATTGACAAGCCACTCTGGGTGAAAAACTTCAACAATAAAGCCAGCTGCTAAGAGCCTGGCCACCTCTTCTCCAATCGCCTTGCGTCTTTCTTCGTTAAACCGGCGGAGGAACTGTTTCACCGGTTTGTATTTAGGATCCACATTAAGTGTGTGCTCAGCGAGTTGCCTCGGTACACCTGGCATGTCAGAGGGCTTCCATGCAAAAATGTCCCGATTCTCACGGATGAACTCGATGAGCGCGCTTTCCTATTTCGGATCCAAGTTGGCACTAATGCTGAACTGCTTGGACGAATCGCCAGGTACGAAGTCAACAAGCTTAGTTTCTGCTGCCGATTTGAACTTCAGGGCCGGATCATGCTCCGTAGTTGGCTTCTTCAACGGAGTCATGTCCGCCGGATCAACATTGTCCTTATAGTACTTCAACCCCTCGGTGGCACAAACCGACTCTGCATAAGCCGCATCTCCTTCCTCGCATTCCAAAGCGATTTTGCGGCTTCCGTGAACCATTATTGTCCCCTTGTGACCCGGCATCTTGAGCTGCAAATACACATAACAGGGCCGAGCCATAAACTTGGCATATGCCGGACGCCCAAACAGGGCATGATATGGACTTTGGATTTTCACCACTTCAAACGTTAATGTCTCCGACCTGGAATCATGATCATCCCCAAAGGCCACTTCAAGAGCTATCTTACCAACGGGATATGCTGATCTGCTAGGCACTACACCGTGGAATACTGTATTGGACGGTTTGAGATTCTTATCTGTAAGTCCCATACGACGGAAGGTCTCATAGTATAGGATGTTAATGCTGCTCCCTCCATCCATGAGCACCTTGGTGAAATTATAACCTCCCACCTGAGGCGCCACCACCAGAGCCAACTGACCCGGATTATCGACCTGGAGTGGGTGATCCTCTCTGCTCCATATGATTGGCTATTCAGACCAACGTAGATAACGGGGTGTGGCCGGTTCAACAGAGTTGACCGCCCGCCTCTGAACCTTCCGGTCTCGCTTGTCCAAGCTAGTGGTAAAGACATGGTACTACCCATTACTCAACTGCTTTGGGTTGCTTTGGTAACCTGACTGTTGCTGCTGTTGGTTGTAGCCACCCTGGTTGTTCTGACTATTTTGACCATTATGTCCGCCCGGATTACCATTAAATCCTGAACCGGAACTTCCTCCACCGTAACCCGGCCCGGACCCTGAGCCACCGCCAGATCCGTGATCATACCAGAAATTATTAGAATTTTTGAACTCCTGCATAATAAAGCAATCCTTCCAAAGGTGGTTTGCTGGCTCCTCCTTCGTCCCATGTCTTGGACAGGGCTGGCTTAGCAGATAGTTCAGGCGGTTTGGGTTGGGGTTGGGCGCCCCACTATGATTTTTCGGCCTACCCTTGTGCCGCTGGCCATTGTCCTGTACGTTGGTATTAGCCACAAAATCCATGTTGCCATCCGCTTTATGCTTGGCTCCTCCGCCATTGCCTACCCAGTGATGCTGCTGACCTTTGGAGCTGCTGTTCTTCTTTCCCTTCCCTGTCTTGTCATCATCAGATTCGAGATCCTTGGTACTATCAGAATCAGCATATTTTACCAAAGCGGCCATGAGGGTCCCCATGTCGGTGCAATGACGCTTCATCCGTCCCAATTTCAACTTCAGGGGCCCAAACCAGCAGTTGCCTTCTAGGGTTAATACTGCGGTGTCAGCGTTGATGCGGTCTGAGGAGTGCAACACTTGTGAAACCCGGCGCACCCAATGAGTCATTGACTCTCCTTCCTCCTGGACGCATGCAGCTAAGTCCACTATCGACATAGGCTGTTTACAGGTATCCTTGAAATTGTTGATAAACCGGGCTCGTAATTGGGCCCATGAACTGACAGAATTAGCGGGCAAGCTTTTTAACCAAGTACGGGCCGTTCCTTCAAGCATCATGGTGAAGTATTTCGCACACGCCGTGTCATCCACATCAAGCATCTCCATGGCCATCTCATAGCTCTCTACCCATGTCTCTGGCGGTTGATCCGCCGTATAATTTGGTACCTTGCGTGGGCCTTTGAAATCCTTGGGCAAGCGCACGTTGCGTAAAGCGGGGACGAGGCAAGGCACCCCCAAAGAACTAGAAGTAACACCAGGTTCGATCGAAATGGTTGGATGAACCGGCGTGAGCTGTCGAGCCTGATGCTATGCGACTAACTCGGCCTCCCTACGCGCTCGGGCCCGGTTCACCACTTCCTGAGCGTCATCAGCACCACCCGTCGGGTTGTTGTCCCGGGGTGCCCCACGTCATTCATTACTCGACACTGCCGGTTCATCCATATGTTTGCTATAGCTCCGGCTTGGACGAGGGGTCGAGTGGATTCGGTCACGGTTGTACGAGTATGCTTCTTGTTGGGCCAAAGCGGTCCTCAGAAGTTCCTTGACCCGTCGTGTCTCTACTGCCTGTGGCGAGTCACCTTCAATTGGAATGGCCTCCAGCCGTGCAGCAGCGGCAACAAGATTGTCCATTGGGCTGGAGTAGTGACCAGGGGGTGTTAAAGCAGCCTCAGGTACAACGGTGTTTTAACGAGGCAGGTCGATCTGACGAGGCTGAACTGGTGCACCGGTCCCAGGGGCTTCTGCCCGATTCCCCTCCAGCGGATTGCCGGCTCTTGGCCCTAGAGTGTTGAAAAGGTCTCTGGCCTCGAAAACTGGAGGTAAGCGGGACCGGTGCTTCGTCCTCATGACTTCATGTGATGCGCTCTGGTCTAACATAAGCCTATAGGCCTGTGCGTCTAAAGCAGCCTGCTCTGCAGCTATCCTGGTGTCCTCAGCCGCCAGATCCGCCTTGGCCTGGGTGATCTGTTCCTTCATCTTTGCAATCTCCGTATTGTGAACGTCCTGATCTGGCTGATTAACTTCCGCCATAAGCACAGCCAACGCATCAAATAGCTCTGATAGAACCTGAGCCGGCGGGCGCACAGGGCCTCCTGCCCCGGCGGCCGTTGCTACTGCTGAACCGGAAACCGTTGCCGCAGCTGTTGAAGAATGAAGCGATGCTTGTGTTCCGGCCATGAATACTCCAACCCGGTTGGGCAGATCAGAGGGGTCCGAAATACTGTCGCCATCGGAACAGCTCCCAATCCGGCCATCTTGTAGCTGATAAAGAGATTCAGTTTCTCCGGTCGAAGATTCGTCACCGGAACAAATGACAGTCGCCCCACGAAATCCCGATCCGTCCTCACGACTTCCTCCATGGATGACTCCCACGAAGGCACGCTTCATGGCCGGTTTAACCCGGGCGAATTGCGCACGCTGAGCCGTCTCGACGAGGTCGGTGCAGATGTCCGGCTCAGGGCCCGGTTCACCGATCTTCCCAATGAAAACGTGAATGCTACCAAAGGGGACCCGGTACCCGTACTCAACTGAGCCGGCCTCGGGGCCCCAGCCTGCATCGTCGATGTAGAGCCTGCCGCGATGACTCTTAGTCATCCGGCCTAAAGCATAGCCCTAGAGTCCTTCAAAGCGGCCCTCCAAGAACCGGAAACCATCATGCAAGAGCCCCACGGTGGGCGCCAACTGTCGTGGTTTTGTCACGGCAGATGTCCGAGAGAAAGGACTTAGTCGTGGAGCCATCGCTATGGGTTAGCTTGAAGGGGTTAAAGCGGACACAAGGATGCAAGAGAGTTTATACTAGTTCGGCCCCTTCAATGAAGGTAAAATCCTACTTCTAGTTGTGATGGAATTGATGGGTGTTTCGATGAGTAGGGAGCGAATAAGTTTCGCCTATGTCTCGAGTCGTTGTCTGTCGTCCTTGAACCGCCGCCGGGTCGTCCCCTTATATACATAGGTGATGCCTGCCGGTTCAGAGAGTCCCAACACCGGTTCATACTCGTATCTGGGTTGGTCTCTCCTTGTTCCTAACTCATATTACAAGTATGTGCCCAAAGCTGATGTACGGCTACAGGTTGTAAACCGACTATGGGCCCTGGGCCTTTATCTGCCTCTTTGGGCTTTAACACCTTTGGACTACTGATGGAGTTAATCCGACCCAGGTAGGCCGGTTTATGCCCAGTAGTAATATCCCCAACAGTAATGGTGTGTGTGAACATCGTAATCGTACTTTATTAGATATGGTGCGATCTATGATGTCTCTTACTGATTTACCGCTATCATTTTGGGGTTATGCTTTAGAGATGGTTGCATTCACGTTAAATAGGGCACCATCTAAATCCGTTGAGACGACACCATATGAACTGTGGTTTGTCAAGAAACCTAAGTTGTTGTTTCTTAAAGTTTGGGGTTGTGATGCTTATGTGAAAAAGCTTCAACCTAATAAGCTCGAACCTAAATCAGAGAAATGTGTCTTCATAGGATACCCAAAGGAGACTGTTGGGTACACCTTCTATCACAGATCCGAAGGCAAGATATTCGTTGCTAAGAATGGATCCTTTCTAGAGAAGGAGTTTCTCTCGAAAGAAGTGAGTGGGAGGAAAGTAGAACTTGATGAGGTAATTGTACCTGCTCCCTTATTGGAAAGTAGTTCATCATAGAAATCAGTTCCGGTGATTCCTACACCAGTAAGTGAGGAAGCTAATGATGATGATCATGAAACTTCTAATCAAGTTACTACCGAACCTCGTTGGTCAACCAGAGTAAGATCCGCACCAGAGTGGTACGGTAATCCTGTTCTGGAATCATGTTACTTGACCATGACGAACCTATGAACTATGAGGAAGCGATGATGAGCCCATATTCCCCAAAATGGCTTGAAGCCATGAAATATGAGATGGGATCCATGTATGAGAACAAAGTATGGACTTTGGTTGAGTTTCCCAATGATCGTCAAGCCATAGAGAATAAATGGATTTTCAAGAAGAAGACTGGCGCTGATGGTAATGTTACAGTCTACAAAACTCGACTTGTCGCAAAAGGTTTTCGACAAGTTCAAGGAGTTGACTACGATGAGACCTTCTCACTCGTAGAAATGTATAAGTCCGTCTGAATCATGTTAGCAATTGCCGCATTATATGATTATGATATTTGGCAAATGGATGTCAAAACAGCATTCCTTAATGGATATCTTGAAGAGGAGTTGTATATGATGCAACCAGAAGGTTTTGTCGATCCAAAAGGTGCTAACAAAGTGTGCAAGCTCCAGTGATCCATTTATGGACTGGTACAAGCCTCTCGGAGTTGGAATATACGCTTTGATAGTGTGATCAAAGCATATGGTTTTATACAGACTTTTGGAGAAGCCTGTATTTACAAGAAAGTGAGTGGGAGCTCTTTAGAATTTCTGATATTATATGTCGATGACATATTGTTGATCGGAAATAATACTGAATTTCTGAATAGCATAAAAGGATACTTGAATAAGAATTTTTCAATGAAAGACCTCGATGCAGCTGCTTATATATTGGGCATCAAGATCTATAGATATAGATCAAGACGCTTAATTGGACTTTCACAAAGCACATACCTTGATAAAGTTTTGAAGAAGTTCAAAATGGATCAAGAAAAGAAAGGGTTCTTGCCTGTGTTACAAGGTGTGAAGTTGAGTCAGACTCAATGCCCGACCACTGCAGAAGATAGGGAGAAAATGAAAGTCATTCCCTATGCTTCAGCCATAGGTTCTATCATGTATGCAATGCTGTGTACCAGACCTGATGTGTGCCTTGCTATTAGTTTAGCAGGGAGGTACCAAAGTAATCCATGAGTGGATCACTGGACAACGGTCAAGAACATCCTGAAATACCTGAAAAGAACTAAGGATATGTTTCTCATTTATGTAGGTGACAAAGAGCTCGTCGTAAACGGTTACGTCGATGCAAGCTTTGACACTGATACAGATAACTCTAAGTCACAAACCGGATACATATTTTTATCGAATGGTGGAACTATCAGTTGGTGCAGTTCCAAGCAGAGCGTCGTGGCGGGATCTACGTGTGAAGCGGAGTACATAGCTGCTTCTGAAGCAGCAAATGAAGGAGTCTGGATGAAGGAGTTCATATCCGATCTAGGTGTCATACCTAGTGCATCGCGTCCAATGAAAATCTTTTGTGACAATACTGGTGCAATTGCCTTGGCAAAGGAATCTAGATTTCACAAGAGAACCAAGCACATCAAGAGACACTTCAATTCCATCCGCGACCAAGTCAAGGAGGGAGACATAGAGATTTGCAAGATACATACGGATCTGAATGTTGCAGGCCCATTAACTAAGCCTCTCTCACGAGCAAAACATGATCAACACCAAGACTCCATGGGTGTTAGAATCATTACAATGTAATCTAGATTATTGAATCTAGTGCAAGTGGGAGACTCAAGGAAATATGCCCTAGAGGCAATAATAAAGTTGTTATTTATATTTCCCTATATCATGATAAATGTTTATTATTCATGCTAGAATTGTATTAACCGGAAACTTAATACATGTGTGAATACATAGATAAACAGAGTGTCACTAGTATGCCTCTACTTGACTAGGTCGTTAATCAAAGATGGTAAGTTTCCTAATCATAGACATGAGTTGGCATTTGATGAACGGGATCACATCATTGGAGAATGATGTGATTGACTTGACCCATCCGTTAGCTTAGCACTATGATTGTTTAGTTTATTGCTATTGCTTTCTTCATAACTTATACATGTTCCTATGACTATCAGATTATGCAACTCCCGAATACCGAAGGAACACTTAGTGTGCTATCAAATGTCACAACTTAACTGGGTGACTATAAAGATGCTCTACAGGTGTCTGCAATGGTGTTTGTTGAGTTGGCATAGATCGAGATTAGGATTTTTCACTCCGTGTATCGAAGAGGTGTCTCTGGGCCCACTCGGTAATGCACATCACTATAAGCCTTGCAAGCCTTGCATACTGGGGGCATCTGCACATCGACCCAAATGTCTCTATTACCTTCAATATCATCTTCGGGACGAATATCAAAGGTGATAAACATATCAGGCTCAAATGCATAAGCCTTGCATAGTGCTTGCCAAGTTTTGCATTCAAAATAGGTGTAGGTGTCTGCATTGTATAATTTGACATTGAAGGTATAACCATGCTCGGTCTTCAAGTAAACTCTCTTTACCTCCATAGTTTTGTTAGGACTGAAACATATCTTATCCAAGACAAAAATTCTTGCATGGCAGGGGATACGTTAGTAGAATAGTGAAAATTTAAAATTATAAGTTGAAGCAAATGAAGCATAAGTCATGCTTAATTACGAAAAAAGACTTGTCATCCAGCTTGATGCTAAAGCGCCTACCGTCAACTAGGAATTTTTTGTCGCACAGGCCGCGCTCGTCTTCGCGGTATTCGCACATAACGAAATTGTTTTCGTCGTCAGATGACATTTCCTATGTTCATAATTGAAACATTAATTGATAAACACTTACTAGCTAGCTAGTTCTATATTAATTCAACTAAGCACTTACTAAAAATAAACTAGTTCAATTAATTTTCTTACTAAAAATAAAGTAGCTAGTTATATATATAGTAAATTTAATATATCTAACATTTGAGATTACTATATCTAATTCATCTATAACTATAAAAGTATTAAAAACTAACTCATCTAACATTAATATCTAACATATATTTCTATCTAATTAATCTAACATTTGACATTAATCTAACATTTATATAAACTAATAAAACTATATATATATAAACTAAAAAAACAAAAAATAGAAAAAAATCATTAACAAAAAACAGAAAAAAATCGTGTGTGTGTGAGGCCGCCGATGCGCGGTCGATCTCTTACAGCGGTGCGACGACGGGGACGGGCTGGGGCGGCGACGTCGACGATCGGGACGGCCGGGCTAGGGCGCGGCCGGCAACAACGACAGAGGGCGGCGACGATGGGGGTGGGCTGGGGCGGCAACGGGGGCAGTGACGACGGCGACGGGGACGGGGGGCGCGACAGGGACGGGCCGCGGGCGACGAGGCGGGGACGGGCGACGCACATGATTGAGGACGTATGACGCGGACGGGCGCGCGCGGCGACTAGGGTGGGGACGGGCGCACGCGACGGGGGTGGCGACAGCGACGGGGACGGGCGCGCGCGACGGGGGCGGCGATGGGCGTGCGGCGAAGAAGCAGAAGAAACTAACTGAAATTTTCATAAGTGTTGTATATATAGGAGCGGCCTTTAGTACTGGTTGGAGCCACCAACCGGTACTAAAGGTCAAATTTGGCTAGGCCAAGTGGCGGGAGGCGACCCCCTTTAGTACCAAGTGGTGGCTCCAACCGTACTAAAGACCCCCCCCTTTAGTACCGGTTGGAGCCACGAACTGGTACTAAAGGGGGTGTGCTCCCTGCAGAAGTTTAGTCCCACCTCGCCGGGCGAAGGGCAGCTGCACTAGTTTATAAAACCCACACACGGCTGCTCTATCGAACTCCTCTGTAAAGCAGGCTTCTGGGCCTAACTATGGTGCGCTGTCCTGTGAGCCTACTGGCCCTGGTGGGCCAGAATTTCCACGCCCAAGGCCTAGCAGGTCCACTGGCATCGCCCCAACAATTTATATTTTTTTTCTTTTTTCTTTATTTATTTTCTTCTATTTATTTCTGAGTAGTTTTTTATATAGTTTTTTTCTTTTCTGCTTTATTTATTTTCTTCTATTTATTTCTGAGTAGTTTTTTTATATAGTTTTTCTCTTTTCTGCTTTATTTATTTTCTTTTGTTTATTTCTGAGTAGTTTTTTATATAGTTTTTTCTTTTCTGTTTTATTTATTTTCTTCTATTTATTTCTGAGTAGTTTTTTTATATAGTTGTTTTTCTTTTTTGCTTTATTTATTTCCTTCCATTTATTTCTGAGTAGTTTTTTATATAGTTTTTTCTTTTCTATTTTATTTATTTCTTCTATTTATTTCTGAGTAGTTTTTTATATAGTTTTTTCTTTTCTGCTTTACTTATTTTCTTCTCTTTATTTCTGAGTAGTTTTTATATAGTTTTTTCTTTTCTACTTTATTTATTTTCCTCTATTTATTTTTTAGTAGTTTTTATATAGTTTTTTCCTTTTCTGCTTTACTTATTTTCTTCTATTTATTTCTGAGTAGTTTTTATATAGTTTTTTGCACATGCCATGTGGGTGAAATGATGATACCATGCCAAGTTTCAACTTTTTGAGAGTTCATTTGTAGTGCTTTTCAATTTCAGGGTCATTTAGCTCAAAACAAATCAGTAAATGCATCAAAAATATCAAATTATGTCATAAAGGGTTGAAAGTTGATGAAGTGGCTTTGAATGGTGCATAATGAATGCACAAAAAGTCTAGAATTGTAATAAGTTATTAAAATTTTGAATAGCCGGTGTAACAGATGAGTTATCGTCCGAAACCTTGATACTTCGAAAGAGAGTGTCCAGTTTGTACACGAATTGCATCCAGTTTTTGCCGTAACCATCTCTACTTTTTTGCACATACCATGTGGGTGAAATGATGATATCATGCCAAGTTTCAACGTTTTTAGAGTTCATTTGTAGTGCTTATCAATTTCAGGGTCATTTAGCTCAAAACAAATCAGTAAATGCATCAAAAATATCAAATTATGTCAGAAAGGGTTGAAAGTTGACGATGTAGCTTTGAATGGTGCATAATGAACGCAAAAAAGTCCAGAGTTGTAATAAGTTATTAAATTTTTGAATAGCCGGTGTAACAGATGAGTTTTCGTCCGAAACCCTGATACTTCGAAAGAGAGTGTCCAGTTTGTACACGAAGTGCATCCAGTTTTTGCCGTAACCATCTCTACTTTTTTGCACATGCCATGTGGGTGAAATGATGATACCATGCCAAGTTTCAACCTTTTCAGAGTTCATTTGTAGTGCTTTTCAATTTCAGGGTCATTTAGCTCAAAACAAATCAGTAAATGCATCAAAAATATCAAATTATGACATAAAGGGTTGAAAGTTGACGACGTGGATTTGAATGGTGCATAATGAACACAAAAATGTCTGGGGTTGTAATAAGTTATTAAAATTTTGAATAGCCGGTGTAGCAGATGAGTTATCGTTTGAAACCCTGATACTTCGAAAGAGAGTGTCCAGTTTGTACATGAAGTGCATCTAGTTTTTGCCGTAACCATCTCTACATTTTTGCACATGCCATGTGGGCGAAATTATGATACCATGCCAAGTTTCAACCTTTTCAGAGTTCATTTGTAGTGCTTTTCAATTTCAGGGTCATTTAGCTCAAAACTAATCAGTAAATGCATCAAAAATATCAAATTATGTCAGAAAGGGTTGAAAGTTGACGAGTGGCTTTGAATGGTGCATAATGAACGCACAAAAAGTCTGGAGTTGTAATAAGTTATTAAAATTTTGAATAGCCGGTGTAACAGATGAGTTATCGTCCAAAACCCTGATACTTCGAAAGAGAGTGTCCAGTTTGTACACAAAGTGCATCCAGTTTTTGCTGTAACCATCTCTACTTTTTTGCACATGCCATGTGGGTGAAATGATGATACCATGCCAAGTTTCAACCTTTTCAGAGTTCATTTGTTGTGCTTATCAATTTCAGGGTCATTTAGCTCAAAACAAATCAGTAAATGCATCAAAAATATCGAATTATGTCAGAAAAGGTTGAAAGTTGATGACGTGGCTTTGAATGGTGCATAATGAACGCAAAAAAGTCCGAAGTTGTAATAAGTTATTAAAATTTTGGATAGCCGGTGTAACAGATGAGTTTTCGTCCGAAACCCTAATACTTCGAAAGAGAGTGTCCAGTTTGTACACGAAGTGCATCCAGTTTTTGCCGTAACCATCTCTACTTTTTTGCACCGGCTCGTAAAAAATATAAGAGCATTTAGATTACTAAAATAGTACCCTAAATGCTCTTATATTTCTTTATAGAGAAATACATCAAAAATACATTGATCATCAATGATCTTTTTGTGTATAATCTGAATTGACAATATGAGTCCTCACCGGTTTAGAAACCGGAGAAAACTCATATTGTGGCCACAAATTCTACACATAGAGTTCAATGAAGACCAAGTGGTTGTGATAGTTTGAGAAGTAACATATTTAAGGTGGTAAAAACCCTGTTAGCGGAGCAAGGTGGGACTAAAAAACCGCTGCAACTAAAAACCTCTAGTACCGGTTTGTGGTCAGAACCAGTACTAAAGGTGCTGGTGGGGCCCCATCCGGACCATGGTGTGCCACATCCTATTTAGTACCAGTTCGTGGCACGAACCGGTACTATAGGTTCGCCACGAACTGGTACTAATTTGCTCCGACCGCCTAGCCGTTCGAACCGGCGCTAATGGCAACATTAGTGTCGGTTTTGTTACAAACCGGTACTAATGTGCTTCACATTAGGCCGTTTTTCTACTAGTGCATTACGGAATGAGTAAAGAGACTTGCCAATAACGAGATTGAACTAGGTATTGAGATACCGACGATTGAATCTCGGGCAAGTAACATACCGATGACAAAGGGAACAACGTATGTTGTTATGCGGTTTGACCGATAAAGATATTCGTAGAACATGTAGGAACTAATATGAGCATCCAGGTTCCGCCATTGGTTATTGACTGGAAATGAATCTCGGTCATGTCTACATAGTTCTCGAACCCGTAGGGTCCGCACGCTTAACGCTCGATGATGATCGGTATTATGAGTTTATGTGTTTTGATGTACCGAAGGTAGTTTGGAGTCCCGGATGTGATCACGGACATGACGAGGAGTCTCGAAATGGTCGAGACATAAAGATTGATATATTGGACGATGTTATTCGGACACCGAATGAGTTTTGGGGGTCACCGGATAAATACCGGAGTGCCGGAGGGTTATCGGAACCCCCGGGGGAACTAATGGGCCTCTATGGGCCTTAGTGGGAAGAGAGGAAGGGCCAGGAGGGGCTGGCCGCCCCCCTTGTGTATGAATTGGACTAGGGGAAGGGGGCGGCGCCCCCTTTCCTTCCCTTCCCTCTCTTCCTTCCTTCCCCCCCCTCTCTCTCTTGATGGATTCCTACTAGGACTTGGAGTCCTAGTAGGATTCCCCTCTTTAGGGGCGCGCCCTAGGGCCGGCCGGCCTCCCCCTTGCTCCTTCATATACGGGGGCAGGGGCATGCTAGAACACACAAGTTGACAGTTGTCTTAACCGTGTGCGGTGCCCCACTCCACAGATTTCCACCTCGGTCATATCGTTGTAGTGCTTAGGCGAAGCCCTGCGTCGGTAACTTCATCATCACCGCCATCACGCCGTCGTGCTGACGAAACTCTCCCTCGGCCTTAGCTGGATCAAGAGTACGAGGGACGTCACCGAGCTGAACGTGTGTAGATCGCGGAGGTGTCGTGCATTCGGTATTTGGATCGGTTGGATCGCGAAGATGTTCGACTACATCAACCGCATTACTAAACGCTTCCGCTTTCGGTCCATGAGGGTACGTAGACATACTCTTCCCATCTCGTTGCTGTGCATCACCTAGATGGATCTTGCGTGTGAGTAGGAATTTTTTTGAAATTACTGCGTTCCCCAACAGGTATACTCTCTCTTTGTGTGAGAGGCAATAAAGTTTGGCAATTGTTCCAAAAGTTCTCTCCCTTCCTGAACCAGGTCGCAAAGTGCACCCAGTCGCCCCCAATCATCTTAAAGAGCAGTGTTGGCACATGCATTAGCAAGAATTCTGACTTTGGAGCGATAACGACAATCGAGATGTGAACGACTTATCCATCAAAGCATTGGCCATAAACTTTTCTAGGCAAGACGATACGGAGATTCTAGATGACGGAATCGATTCCAGTAGATCTCGGGTAGGGGGTCCCTAGTTAGTAGCCTAGAAGTGATGGTAACAAAAACAAGGGATTTTGCCCAATCCCGAGCTCTCTAAGGAGATAAAACCCTGCATCCCGCTTGTGTTGTACTGATTTGGGATGGAGTACTAAGTACAGGTTGATCTACCACGAGATCGATGATGTCGTCTACGAGCCCTACTAAAAGGACCGAAATGGACCGAGAGGGAGGGTGAATAGGTATAATTCCAAATTTTAATTGTTACTTGGCAATTTTAGGCAATAAATCGGAATATGAAAGTGTGCCTAACAATTGCAAGGATGATTCTAGTGCTAAGCAACTACAACAAGTAGCAAGGTAAGTAAGAGCACTGTAGTGAAAGTAAAGATTAAGAGACAAGTAGCCACAAGTAGGGAGCTAGGATTAGGGATAACCGCAACTCCGAGAGACGAGGATGTATGATGATGTTTTCACTTTCTTGGAGGGAAGCTAGTCGCCATTAGAGAGGTGGATGTTACCACGAAGGCACACAAACACCACGAAGGCTCACCATATTATCCCCTTGAGGCAACACCATGAAGGCATTTCTCAACCACTAGTGGTAGACCTTGAGGTGACCTCCAAACCTTCACAAACTTTTCGGGGGTAATCACAATGCTTGATTCCTCACCGAAGAACTCCTACCGCCTAGGAGTCTCCTGTTGGGAAACGTTGCATGGAAAACAAAAAAAATCTACGCACACGCAAGATCTGTCCATGAAGATGCATAGCTATGAGAGGGGAGAGCGTGTTTACGTACCCTCATAGACCATAAGCGGAAGCGTTTAGTAACGCGGTTGATGTAGTCGAACTTCTTCGCGATCAAACCGATCAAGTACCGAACGTACGCCACTTCCACGTTCAGCACATGTTCAACTCGGTGACGTCCTCGCCTTCTTGATCCAGCAAGACGGGTGAAGTAGCAGATGAGTTCCGGCAGCACAACGGCGTGGTGATAGTGGTATGTTTATTACTTAAGCCACATGATCATTTTTTAGTACAAATCAAACTATAACAAATCCTAGTGTATTGTGTGTTTTTTCTAAATAATCAAGATACTCAAAAAATGGATTAGTCGATTTTGGAAGAACACAATGGGCAGCCTGAGATCATAGACGGCGCCTAAAATGCTACAAGTTCGGATGTTCCCACTCTAAGAAGACCATATTTAAGTTACTAGCTCATATTTTGGTCACCAGCCGTAAGCTTCAGCTAAATTTGAAAATGCACCAGCTCCTCATAATAGGGGAAATGTAGTTTGTACCAACTAGACAGATAGATGGCTCCAAGGTACTCCTATCACTGTACATAATTTATCAGCAAAACTATAACCAATCAGTATGTCAATTTGTAAAAGTCAAACAGGAAGCCATAATACAGTACTCAAAACTGTAATTGAGTTGGTAACTGGCAAGTGAAGGCACGGTTAAATCAGAAGTGAACTAAAAACTATACTACACGCTATATCTGAAGCATGGATATACACTGTACATGTAAACAGGGTTACAAAACCTGACCCTGCTTATAAAATACTCCCTCTGTCCCAAAATTCTTGTCTTAGATTAGTCTAGATACGGATGTATCTAATACTACAACGTGACTTGATACATCCATTTTTAGAGAAATTTAAGACAAGAATTTTGGGACGGAGGGAGTCCTGCTGTAAGTTATGACATGAGGCTTTTTAATGACCAACATGTGTTTAATGTAGTTGGTTTATACCCCGCAGGGCTTCACCTAAGCACTCCGAAAATATGACCGAGGGATGAAACTGTGGAAAGGGGCGCCGCACACGGCTAGGAGATTGTTGTGGTTATGTGTGACGCCGCCTCCCACACATATATAGGTGGGGGAGGGGGAGGCAGCCAGGAGGCGCCCCAAGTGGGGCCGAATCCCACTTGGGCTCCTTCCCCAAGCCGCGCCCCCTTTCCATATTTGTGCCGGAGGGAAAGGAAAGGGGGATAGGGAAGGAAGGGGGAGGCCGAATCCCCTTCCTTCCTTTCTTCCATAGGTCGGCTGCCATAGTGGGGTGTGCCAGCCCCTTGTGGGATTGTGTGCTCCCCTCTATTGTCCCAATAGGCCCATCATCCTCCCGGGGCTTCTCGGAACCCCTTCTGGTGATCTAATGACTACCCGGTACCTCCTGAAACTCTTCTGGTGTCCAAATATCATTGTCCTATATATCGATCTTTACCTCCGGACCATTCCCGAGCTCCTCGTCATGTCTATGATCTCATCCGGGACTTCGAACAACATTCGGTCACCAAATCATATAACTCATATAACACTATATCATCAACGAACGTTAAGCATGCGGACCCTACGGGTTTGAAAACTATGTAGACATGATCGAGACACCTCTCCGGTCTATAACCAATAGCGGAACCTGGATGCTTGTATTGGTTCCTCCATATTCTAGGAAGATCTTGATCGGTTGAACCTTATGACAACATACGTAATTCCCTTTGTCTGTCAGCATGTTACTTGCCCGAGATTCGATCATCGGTATCTTCATACCTAGTTCAATCTCGTTACCGGCAAGTCTCTTTACTTGTTCTGTAATACATCATCTCATAACTAACTCCTTAGTTACTTTGCTTGCAAACTTCTTGTGATGTGTATTACCGACAGGGCCCAGAGATACCTCTCCGATACTTGGAGTGACAAATCCTAATCTCGATCCATGCCAACTCAACAGACACCTTCGGAGATACCTGTAGAGCATCCTTATGATAACCCAGTTATGTTGTGACGTTTGATAGCACACAAGGTATTCTTCTAGTATCCGGGAGTTGCATGATCTCATAGTCTAACACTACTGTAGGATGCTGCTAACGCGACCCTACGATCAGAGACCCTTCAACAAAACTGTGTGCGATGCAATAATCGCAAACGGTGGTGTAAAAAACCCGTAAAAAAAGGTGAAAGACGTTTGCGATGGAGGATGCATCAAACACGGTTAATATTTTAGTTGCGTGTGCGATGCAGGGCATACGGTTCAGTTCAATCAACTATTTGCGATGAGGAGGAAGAAAAGAAACGGGCAGCTAGATGGAGGTGTGTGCGATGTACAACATACGGTTCACTTGGATGAACTATTTTTGATTAGGTAACACAAAAGAAATGGTCAGCCAGATCAAGGTGTGTGCAATGTACGGCATGCGGTTCGCTCGGATGAACTGTTTGTGACTAGGCAACACAAAAGAAATGGTTAGCCAGATCAAGGTTTGTGCGATATATGATATGCGGTTCACTCGGATGAACTATTTGCGTTGAGACAAGAGAACAGAAATGTTTCAATATAACAAATGCCATAAATATTGCAAGGTTCAAATTCAAAGATTACAACTCCCAAATTCAAACATTGCAAGCATCATCATTTCTGCAAAGGGATCATCCACTAACAAGTCATGTTTGGGTTTGACACAGTGACTTCCAATTGCTTCGGCATATGCTCTTCCAATACGAAGTTTAGCATTTTTGGAGGCTCTTCCATTTTGCTGTACCTTCCGGCTCTGATAATCATACCATTCATATTTCCTAATTAAATGTGTGTTCAACCTCAGTACCCTCAGCACCTTTGCTCTGGCAAGAAAGAACCTGGCGAGTGTAATCTCCGGTAAGGTCCCGCGGTAGGAGTTCAAGGTAATATTTGAGAGATGCAGATCCAAGCATTTGATGTGATTGTCGTTATAAACATTATCCACCTCTGGGCCTATTATTATCGTCAAAAGAAGAGAACGTGTTAGTGCCTACATGCAGTTTTGAACACTGCTACACGCCCATTTGGTTTGCAGGATTTTTAAAATGCACCAACGTGCCATCTTTGATCTGACATGATTAACATGGGCATTTGATTACAATCTAGAAACATGTAGCCTTCTTCACAAGAGGTTGGATTTAATGAAAAATTCCCTAAGAAAACTAGTACAGATGAATCCAAAGGACAAATGATTATGGACGATTGTAACCATATGAATGAAGCAAGCAATATGGGGTGGGGGTGTATGTCCTAAAATCCTCCAAAATTCCTTCATAAATCGTAGTACATTGTCATTGTAAACTTGGGAAAAGGTGCAAAAAATTGAACTCCCTTATGGTTAACATTTAACAGGAAAGGAACATCACCTCGATATACAACTTCTTCAGGCACGGAAAGCATCTCAGGCAACTGACAACTTGGTCCAGGTTGGGGCCGACAGATTCTACTGCCAAGACCTTCACTGTGCCCAGAGTCTGGGTGAAGCTTCGCTGGATGACAAACGAACATACATCTTCAAAACTAGAAATAACGTTGATATCAAGAAGGAGAGGTATACCTTTCAAAAAAAGAAAGAAGGAGAGGTATAAGGCGACTGTTGTAGCTGAAAGTTGTAGTATTTGACAGACGAGTAGCCCACTACTTTCAATTTCGGCGCAGAAATGACATTGATTCTTGTTGGACCTTGTTGAACAACTACAAGTAATCTCTCAAGTGAAGGTGTGTCCTCAATGACCATATTGTGGTCCACCTTTTGTGGTCTCTCATTGTAGCACCAGCAACACACATAAATAGTTCGGAGAGTCCTGGAGGTGATGTGCAAGGTACTCGACCAATTCATCGCCTGAAGACGAAAGAACTTGAGTGTAGTACACCCGCGGAGCAGGCGCTCCATGTCATCCTTTGGGATACGGACGGCGACCAGCTCGAGGTGCTTCAGTCGTGGTAGAAAAAGAGCGGGCGCCTCATTAGGGGGGATGGCAGTTCATGAACTTGGCGAGGTGCAGCATGGGCGCAAACCGGAGCGCGGACGTTGGCAATAAGCGCATATGCCCATCATTAAAACTGAGCTTCTCGAAGTGATATATGGCGGGGGATCGGAACCACTCGTCAAGCTTGGCTCGGTCATTACCATTGGAATGGAACTTGCCCGTGATAAGGCCTTTGATTGGGCCACGGTGACTGCTGAGGATCCGGGAAAACGCATTCGAGCTTTGGCGATAGCCATGGCAGAACTTGTGGGCGTCGAGGAGGCCGACAGGGGTGAGGAGCCATAGGGGGCACCACCACCGGGAAAGGGCGGCTATCCTTGCCCGATATTTGATTGGGAGGAGGGATATGATGACTACCAACATATCATCAGGGAGGTTGTTGATGAAGTCTAGGCCTGCTGGAGTCGCTTGCGGTTCTTTCTCGACACGCCTCCGCTTGTTGGCAGCCTCGTTCTCCACCTCGTCGGCGGCGACGGAAACCTCTGTCTCCATATTCACGCTGTGCTCCGGTGCTTCAGCAGCACTGGCGTCGCCACTCCCTCCGATTGGGTGCTTCGGTGGTATCCTCGTACAGTGACGACTTTGAGGACTCAGAGCGGCGTCGAGAATGCGGGTGGAGAGAGAGGATTGTGTGTGTGGCGAGGATGGGGGGTGCGGCCGCTCGGCGGCGCTATTAATATAGACCAGTGGGAGCGAGGCCGGCGGCGGTCCAAGGCTGTCTCGCTTCCCGGTGAGAACGAGTGCTTAATCTCTATGAATGAAATCTATGCTTAATTACTAAATTTTAGTTGCAAAAATAGATAGTGCTATTGATTTTTAGCTGCATATTTTGACAAATCGCAGTGTCTCTTGGCTTAGCGCCGAAGTCTGGCTTTAATTTGCATACCGTAATCTGAACCATTTGCGTTGAAGAGATGCACAGATCCTGTGTTGAACAACTTGTACACTTCCCGGTGAGCCTGTGCAGCGGACTGCGCTCGCACGCCTCCCATTCAGTCAAGCAGTTGTGCACACGGCACCTCCTATAGCCATTAAAACGAAGACACATGGCATCACATTAGAACGCACACGGTTGAATTATACAAACGTTTGAGATATTAAAGGGGCAGCTATTTTTTGAAAATGCCTTTGTTGGTTGTCATTATTCGAGTGCGCTTTCTCTCAAAATGGACACGAAAAACACCACAGCATGTCGGGTGCCATTCCATGATTGCATGCCAAGTTTCATGAATTTCAGATGAGTTTTAGATTTACTAGAATTTAAAAACAAAGTATCTCAATGTTTTGCCGGCAATCAACGGTGCCCTGGTGTTTGAAATTCATTCCCATTTCTTGCATGGGACCTAATCATGCACCCAAGGACATAGAATTGTTTTTACAACCAATTTATATGCACTGGAGCATGTGCATGTATTTCAAATTTCAATTACGCACATAAAATGCCTAGAAAACCCAGTTAATGTATAAAAATTCCCAAAAGAACCCTGAAAAATCCCAAAACTTAACACAACACTCCTGTTATTCTATGTTGGCACTAGAAATTTTTTGAAAACAATAAGAGACAACAGATATCGTTCCGTCCCCAAAGGTGGCACGTTCCCTACCGAAACCATCACGCTTGTTGTGAGAAGCTCTGGTTTGTGAGAAGCTTATACCCAAACCTGCCCCAAACGGGACAAATTTTTTACCACGGCATGTTGATGCCGCTCCATGATAGCATGCCAAGTTTCATGAATTTCAGACAAGTTTTGGATTTACTAGAATTTAAAAACCAGGCATCTCAACATTTTGCCAGCAATCAATAGTGCCCTGGTGTTTGAATTTCATTCTCATTTCTTGCATGGGACCTTCATGATCACCCAAGGGCACACATGTGATTTTTCAACCAACTTTGGTGCACTGCAGCATGTGCTTGTAGTTCAAATTTGAACTATGCACATAAAATGCTCAAAAACCCAATTAATGTACAAAAAAGGACAAACAAACCCCCAAACATTCCAAGATTAAACACAACACTCCTGTTGTTCTATGTTTACACTAGAAATTTTTTGAAAGTAATAAGAGGCAATGGATATCGTTCCATCCCCAAAGGTGGCACGTTCCCTACCGAAACCATCACGCTTGTTGTGAGAAGCTCCGGTTTGTGAGAATCTTACACCCAAACTGAAGGAAATATGCCCCAGAGGCAATAATAAAGATATTATTTATTTCCTTATATCATGATAAATGTTTATTATTCATACTAGAATTGTATTAACCGGAAACATAATACTTGTGTGAATACATAAACAAACAAAGTGTCACTAGTATGCCTCCACTTGACTAGCTCGTTAATCAAAGATGGCTATGTTTCCTAGCCATTTACATGAGTTGTCATTTGATCAACGGGATCACATCTCTAGGAGAATGATGTGATTGACCTGACGCATTCTGTTAGCTTAGCACACGATCGTTTAGTATTCTGCTATTGCTTTCTTCATGACTTATACATGTTCCTATGACTATGAGATTATGCAACTCCCATTTACTGGAGGAACACTTTGTGTGCTACCAAACGTCACAACGTAACTGGGTGATTATAAAGGTTCTCTACAGGTGTCTCCGAAGGTACTTGTTAGGTTGGCGTATTTCGAGATTAGGATTTGTCACTCCGATTGTCGGAGAGGTATCTCTGGGCCCACTCGGTAATGCACATCACTATAAGCCTTGCAAGCATTGCAACTAATGAGTTAGTTGCGGGATGATGTATTACAGAACGAGTAAAGAGACTTGCCGGTAGCGAGATTGAACTAGGTATGAAGATACCGACAATCGAATCTCGGGCAAGTAACATACCGATGACAAAGGGAACAACGTATGTTGTTATGCGGTTTAGCCGATAAAGATCTTCGTAGAATATGTAGGAGCCAATATGAGCATCCAGGTTCCGCTATTGGTTATTGACCAGAGACGTGTCTCGGTCATGTATACATAGTTCTCGAACCCGTAGCGTCCGCACGCTTAATGTTCGATAACAGTTATATTATGAGTTTATGTGTTTTGATGTACCGAAGGTAGTTCGGAGTCCCGGATATGATCACGGACATGACGAGGGGTCTTGAAATGGTCGAGACATAAAGATTGATATATTGGAAGCATATATTTGGATATCGGAAGTGTTCCGGGTGAAATTGGGATTTTACCGGAGTACCGGGGGTAACCGGAACCCCCCGGAGGTTTAATGGGCCAAGATGGGCCTTAGTGGATAAGAGGAGGGGCGGCCAGGGCAGGCCGCGCGTCCCCTATCCCTCTAGTCCGAATTGGACAAGGAGGGGGGGCGGCGCCCCCTTTCCTTCCTCTCTCCCTGCTCCTTCCCCCTTCTCCTACTCCAACTAGGAAAGGAGGGAGTCCTACTCCCGATGGGAGTAGGACTCCTCCCTGGCGCGCCTCCTCTTGGCCGTCCTTCTCTCCCCCTTGCTCCTTTATATACGGGGCAGGGGGCACCTCTAGACACAACAATTGATCTCTTGGATCTATTAGTCGTGTGCGGTGCCCCCCTCCACCATAGTCCACCTCGATAATATCGTAGCGGTGCTTAAGCGAAGCCCTGCGTCGGTAGAACATCATCATCGTCACCACACCGTCATGCTGATGGAAATCTCCCTCAAAGCTCGGCTAGATCGGAGTTCGAGGGACGTCATCGAGCTGAACATGTGCTGAACTCGGAGGTGTCGTACGTTCGATACTTGATCGGTCGGATCGTGAAGACGTACGACTACATCAACCGCGTTGTGCTAACGCTTCCGCTTTCGGTCTACGAGGGTACATGGACAACACTCTCCCCTCTCATTGCTATGCATCACCATTATCCTGTGTGTGCGTAGGAAAATTTTGAAATTACTACATTCCCCAACAATGGTATCAGAGCCAGGTTTTATGTGTAGATGTTATATGCACGAGTAGAACACAAGTGAGTTGTGGGCGATATAAGTCATACTGCTTATCAGCATGTCATACTTTGGTTCGGCGGTATTGTTGGATGAAGCGGCCCGGACCGACATTACGCGTACGCTTACACGAGACTCGTTCTACCGACGTGCTTTGCACACAGGTGGCTGGCGGGTGTCAGTTTCTCCAACTTTAGTTCAACCAAGTGTGGCTACGCCTGGTCCTTGAGACGGTTAAAACAGCACTAACTTGACAAACTATCGTTGTGGTTTTGATGCGTAGGTAAGAACGGTTCTTGCTCAGCCCATAGCAGCCACGTAAAACTTGCAACAACAAAGTAGAAGACGTCTAACTTGTTTTTGCAGGGCATGTTGTGATGTGATATGGTCAAGGCATGATGCTATATTTTATTGTATGAGATGATCATGTTTTGTAACCGAGTTATCGGCAACTGGCAGTAGCCATATGGTTGTCACTTTATTGTATGCAATGCAATCGCCTTGTAATGCTTTACTTTATCACTAAGTGGTAGCGATAGTTGTAGAAGCATAAGTTGGCGAGACGACAACGATGCTACGATGGAGATCAAAGTGTCGCGCCGGTGACAATGGTGATCATGACGGTGCTTCGGAGATGAAGATCACAAGCACAAGATGATGATGGCCATATCATATCACTTATATTGATTGCATGTGACGTTTATCTTTTATGCATCTTATCGACGGTAGCATTATAAGATGATCTCTCACTAAATTATCAAGGTATAAGTGTTCTCCCTGAGTATGCACTGTTGCAAAAGTTCTTTGTGCTGAGACACCACGCGATGATCGGGTGTGATAGGCTCTACGTTCAACTACAACGGGTGCAAAACAGTTGCACACGCGGAATACTCAGGTTAAACTTGACGAGCCTAGCATATGCAGATATGGCCTCGGAACACCGAGACCGAAAGGTTGAGCGTGAATCATATAGTAGATATGATCAACATAGTGATGTTCACCATTGAAACTACTCCATCTCACGTGATGATCGGACATGGTTTAGTTGATTTGGATCACGTGATCACTTAGAGGATTAGAGGGATGTCTATCTAAGTGGGAGTTCTTAAGTAATATGATTAATTGAACTTAAATTTATCATGAACTTAGTACCTGATAGTATTTTGCTTGTCTATGTTGATTGTAGATAGATGGCCCGTGTTGTTATTCCGTTAAATTTTAATGCGTTCCTTGAGAAAGCAAAGTTGAAAGATGATGGTAGCAATTACACAGACTGGGTCCGTAACTTGAGGATTATCCTCATTGCTGAACAGAAGAATTATGTCCTGGAAGCACCGCTGGGTGCCAGGCCTGATGCAGATGTTGTTGATGACGTTAAGAACGTCTGGCAGAGTAAAGCTTATGACTACTCGATAGTTCAGTGTGCCATGCTTTACGGCTTAGAACTGGGACATTAACGACGCTTTGAATGCCATCGAGCATATGAGATGTTCCAGGAGTTGAAGTTAATATTTCAAGCAAATGCCCGAATTGAGAGATATGAAGTCTCCAATAAGTTCTATAGTTGCATGATGGAGGAGAATAGTTTTGTCAGTGAACATATATTCAAAATGTCTGGGTATCATAATCACTTGACTCAACTGGGAGTTAATCTTCCTGTTGATAGTGTCATTGACAAAGTTCTTCAATCACTGCCACCAAGCTACAAAAGCTTCGTGATGAACTATAATATGCAAGGGATGAATAAGACAATACCCGAGCTCTTCGCAATGCTAAAGGCTGCGGAGGTAGAAATCAAAAAGGAGCATCAAGTGTTGATGGTCAACAAGACCACTAGTTTCAAGAAAAAGGGTAAAGGGAAGAAGAAGGGGAACTTCAAGAAGAATGGCAGACAAGTTGTTGCTCAAGAGAAGAAACCCAAGTCTGGACCTAAGCCTGAGACTGAGTGCTTCTACTGCAAACAGACTGGTCACTGGAAGCAGAACTGCCCCAAGTATTTGGCAGATAAGAAGGATGGCAAGGTGAACAAAGGTATATTTGATATACATGTTATTGATGTGTACATTACTAATGCTCGTAGTAGCACCTGGGTATTTGATACTGGTTCTATTGCTAATATTTGCAACTCAAAACAGGGACTACGGATTAAGCGAAGATTGGCTAAGGACGAGGTGACGATGCGCGTGGGAAATGGTTCCAAAAGTCGATGTGATCGCGGTCGGCACGCTACCTCTACATCTACCTTTGGGATTAGTTTTAGACCTGAATAAATGTTATTTGGTTCCAGCGTTGAGCATGAACATTATATCTGAATCTTGTTTGATGCGAGACGGTTATTCATTTAAATCAGAGAATAATTGTTGTTCTATTTATATGAGTAATATCTTTTATGGTCATGCACCCTTGAAGAGTGGTCTATTTTTGTTGAATCTCGATAGTAGTGATACACACATTTATAATATTGAAGAAAAAAGATGCAGAGTTGATAATGATAGTGCAACTTATTTGTGGCACTGCCGTTTAGGTCATATTGTTGTAAAGCGCATGAAGAAACTCCATACTGATGGACTTTTGGAACCACTTGATTATGAATCACCTGGAACTTGCGAACCATTCTATCGGTGTCAAAACCGGCGGATCTCGGGTACGGGGTCCCGAACTGTGCGTCTAGGCCGGATGGTAACAGGAGGCAAGGAACACGATGTTTTACCCAGGTTCGAGCCCTCTTGATGGAGGTAAAACCCTACGTCCTGCTTGATTAATATTGATGATATGGGTATTATAAGAGTAGATCTACCACGAGAGCAAGGAGGCTAAACCCTAGAAGCTAGCCTATGGTATGATTGTTGTATGATGAAGTTGTCCTACAGACTAAAACCCTCCGGTTTATATAGACACCGGAGAGGGTTAGGGTTACACAAAGTCGGTTACAATGGTAGGAGATCTTGAATATCCGCATCGCCAAGCTTGCCTTCCACGCCAAGGAAAGTCCCATCCGGACACGGGACGAAGTCTTCAATCTTGTATCTTCATAGTCCTGGAGTCCGGCTGAAGGTATAGTCCGGCTACCGGAACACCCCCTAATCCAGGACTCCCTCAGTAGCCCCTGAACCAGGCTTCAATGATGACGAGTCCGGTGCGTAGATTGTCTTCGGCATTGCAAGGCGGGTTCCTCCTCCAAATTCTTCATAAAAGTTTGTAAACACCAAGAGTAGTGTCCGGCTCTGCAAAATAAGTTTCCACGTATTGCCACAGAGAGAATAATATTAACACAGATCTAATCTGCTAACGTATTCCGCAGCGTGACATCACACCATGGCCAAGCCTTTATTCGAATCGTTTTCACTTTTCCACCTCAGCGTGTTTCGCGAGGCAGTTTCCTAGGCACGTCTTGTCAAAGCAGAGATCGTGTCCCCTTTATTTAAGGGATTCTCATCAATACGGATGTGGGTAACCCAATCGTGCCCGTTAGCATGTCTTCTCGATTAAAGGCGAGTCCCAAACGGTTACAGGGAGGGCTCCTGGTATTCAACCTCTTATAAAGAGACCAGGGCCTTACTCCTTTTCTCCAATCTCAAAACAAGTTCGCCCGTCTCCTCGAGTTCCAACACTCTAGGCTCCAGATTCCAGGCACTTCGGAATTTCGACAATGTCCGGTTCCGACCTTCGAGGCCGATGGATGCCCTCCTCCGTCACGGAGGAGGACGTGCTAAAGTTGAGAGAGGCTAAGTTCTTGACCGCCGAAATTTCGCATAGGTTGCCTGCTCAAAGGCAGGCTATTCCCAGTCCCCAGCCCGGTGAGAGCGTAGTGTTCATGTCTCACTTCCTTCGGGGGTTAGGCTTCCCGATGGATCCCTTCGTGAGGGGGCTGATGTTCTATTATGGGCTGGAATTTCATGACTTGGCTCCGGAGTCCATCCTCTACATTTCCTCATTCATCGTTGTGTGCGAAGCGTTCCTCCGTGTTACTCCTCACTTCGGATTATGGCTCAAGACTTTTGGAGTGGAGCCGAAGATGATCGAGGGACGGCACGCAGAGTGCGGAGGCGCTGTCATAAGTAAGAATGTTGATGCTCCATGGCCTGAGGGCTCCTTTCAAGAGGAGCTCGGCTTGTGGCAACGAGAGTGGTTCTATATCACCGCTCCCAGGAGCGCCAAGTGGGTGGCGCCTCCTGCCTTTCGCTCGGGTCCCCCACCACGGCTAGCGTCATGGGTCAACAAAGGATTAGATTGGGGGTTATCCAAAGACGTGCCCTTGTTGCAGGGCCGCATTAGGGATCTCTTAGAAGGAGACCTCAACCTGGTCAAGGTGACGCAGGTCATGCTAATTCGCCGAACACTGCCCGGCAAACGTCGCTTCCTTCTCCTGTGGGAGTTTAATCCGGAGGGACCATGAGCTCTCCAGCATTTTATGGGCGCAACACCCGTGGAGATGTATAAAATGTTCTTCGGATCACAAGCAATGTGTCCGGATTTGACCGAGGACGCAGGTTTAAGCTGCAATCGCCCGGATACTCAAGTAAGTAACCTTGTGCCCGGACTCGCTATCCGTAAAATTGTCATAAATTCGCCCCTAAAAGAGCTGTCCTTTTAAACATGAGTGGATAGTGAAGGCAAAGCTGATCAGGTGTCCGTCTCCCCTTCCTGAGACTAGGCCGGATCCCGTGCTAGTCGGGATGTTGAAGATCGTGCCTTTGGAGGGAAGTGAGGGGGAGGACAAGGAAACTATGGCCTCCTCGAAGGAGGCCGCTCCAAAGGGAGGAACCGACAATTCCTCTCCTAAGGGGAAGAAGAGGGCCGCCTCTGACGACCCAGAGACCATGGCCTCAAAGCGGGGGGAAAAGTCCTCATCAGAGGGTCCGACGCCGGGGAGATCCTCGGCCGAACTACGCCCTCAAAGGGATCAGCCCTCCAGCGAGCCGTAAGTAGAGAAAGATTTTCCTTTAGAGGGATGAGAGAAATCCTTGTTTTTATCTAAGAAGATTAACCAAAATTTTACTTTGTAGCTCGGACCTCAGCCCTTCTCAGCAGAGCTCGTCTTCGGGGGATCTTCTTCCGGAGATGATGGAGAGTGGAACGCCTCCCCCTGCCGTACCGCCTGGCGAGGCGGGCGACCCTGAGGTGTCGTCGCGGAGGGTTTCTCCGAATCCAGCAGGGGTGGAAGGTAGCCATATGTCCCCCCAAGGTTCTCCGCGTCCGGCCTTCGATGGAGGTCATAGGACGAGTCCGGCACCGTCCGATGCGTGGTCGGAGGAGCTGATGATTCTGCTGGGGCGAGCTTCTATCTCAGAGGAGCACCGTGCATTGATGGGTACGGTGATTGGAAGGATTTCGTCCGCGGAAAGCGGATTGCATGAGGCCGTCAGAAGTTTGCTGACGGGTTTTGAGGTACGTTTGATAATGTACTTCTTTGTCAGTTGTGCATAAACAAGATGCGCCCTGTGTAGATAGTAGCCCCTGAGACTCTGTGTGTTGTCAAAATTGACGGCGCACAGAGGATCATAATCCCAGGTCTAAAATGTCGCCTTTGTATACAGGTGGCGAAGTGTCCGGAATCGAGCCAAACTGATGATTTTGCCGAACTAAAGCGGCAACTTGACGTGGCAGATGCCGACATCGCGCTCGTCAACGAGCGGCTTGATGAGGCTCAAGGTATGCAATTCCTTGGGCGGCATCTGGTAAGAGGAGCTTTATGCCAGTATCTTACAATGTGTGTGTTTGACGCAGATGGTGCGGCTACCGTGCAGAATCTTTGGGCGGAACTTGCCCGAGATAAGGAACAAGCCAGGAAAAGTGATGCGGCTGCCGAGAAGGCCCTTGAAGAGCTGAGAGCCGAACAAGCTGCTCACTGCCGAAGCAAGAAGGAGATGGCTGAGATGGCCGTGAAGTTAAAAAGTGCTGCTGACTGTTGCAAGTTTCTTGAGAAAGAAGACCGGGCGAGACAGACGGACTTAGAGAAGGCCGTTGCTGATGCCAAGGACGCTCGCTCTATGATGAGAGCTGCGAAGGAGGAGCTGCGTCAGGCCGGACAGATTGCGGCTGGAAAGCCCTTTATGCTGCGGAGGAAGTTTTGCGATCCGAAGTTTGGTCCATTGGACCGGATGTGGAGTGCGGAGGACACCTATCTGGATTTGGCAGCGAGTGCTGCTGATGTGACCGAATACTTTCAAGATCAAGAAGATCACGAAGTGGAAAGGCTTTTCTGGTCGCAGTTCCAGAATCCAGAGCGTCCACTGGTAGTGGACGATCGTCTGGCTCAATGGGCCGAATTGAATAGATTGTCCGGACTCGCCATGAAGTACGTCATGGGTCATCTGTGGCCGGGGAGATCGGGGCTGAAAAGTTATTTCAGCTTGGTGCAGCAATTCCTTGACGCGGTGCCACGTATCAATGCGATGAAGAGGTCAGCATGCATAGAGGGCGCACGGATGGCTCTTACCCGTGTCAAGACATACTGGGCAGAGATGGAGACCACCATTGTTGCATCCCGAGATTCGGATAAAAGCCGAGTACCCTCCGAACACTATTTTCAGGAAGTCCTTGAAGGCGCTCGTGTAATAGAGGCACAGTGCTTGAAGGATGCTATGTTCTGATAGCATATGTAATTATAAAGCAATATTTTGATGAATTGTAGTAGCCTTTTATACTTGTGCCTTCAAGTATTTGGAACACCTCCTGTGCGGCCATTTTAAGATATATATACAAAATCTGAAAGATTGCAGTCGTTGGCTTCATCCCCCACGCACATAGTGCGGGGGTGCTCGCAGAAGGCGCATTTTCACACTTAATCCAACGTCTTGGTCCTACAAAGGAGGTGATAGCGCAGCGAGCTAGGCAACCTGACTATAATGCTTTAACACTTTCACTTAGCCATAGGAGCTTGACAATGGGACTATTTAGGTAGCCCCTGGTGGCGACTGCGCTCGCCCGAATTCGGGGCACGTATGTGCCTGGCCGGGAAACGGCCCTTCGTTAATGCGGAGGAATCCTACAGATTCCGGAGAGTCATCGAGTGGTTGACCAGTCTCACGCCATATCATGACAGTCGGTTTTCGGCTTTCTCTACTGAGGTGCTCGCCTGGCCGAACCAGGGCACAATCGCAGTAGTTCTCCTGGTGCCGCCTTAGCCGATAGATCGGAACGTAAGGCGGCCGGACACAGGAGCCGGGCAACCCAACATTTGACCAAAATCATGACTCGGAGCTGATGCATATAAGGCCAAACTCGCGACGCCGAACACTCCCTGAGGTATTCGGTCTTTATGAGAGCGGGCGAGGTAACGCTCTGAGGTATAAGCCCCTAGTGTCCAGGTACGCGCAAGAATTCTGATGTGGCCACATGCCAAGACGCCAGCCTCCTCCTTGGTCATAGAACCAGGGGATGTGTATCAACAAGAGACAGTAAAAAAGGTTTACGCAGGGTCTTAATCTGAAAAGAATCCTTGGAACGGGTCCCTACTGCACGTCTGCGCCTGTGTCTCCGTTGTGCCGTATCCTGGACGGGCGCAGCACGACGTTCATCTGTAAAAAGAGAGCAACTAAGTTAAAAAAGGGGCGGGCCGAACAAAAGTTATATGAAATAAACAATGTGTAAAGTAAAATATGAGAAATTGAGCTTTATTGTCTCTTATTTTATACGTGTGAAGCCCCTAGTGCAGGGGTATATGGCCACTAAGCCTTTATCAACGATACTTTTGTGCCGGACTCGTCTATCCGTGTCCGTGGTCTTAATGACCTGTTCCGATGTTCTGACTGGTGAAGCCATTGTATTGTGGGGCTATTAAAGCGGCTGCACAATCCTCCGCTTGGGGGAGGTGTTCTCACTGCTTCCCCTTTAAGGAGATGATGCCGCGTGGACCGGGCATCTTAAGCGTAAGAGATGCATAATGCGGTATTGCATTAAAGCGGGCGAAAGCTTCGCGTCCCAGTAGTGCTTGGTAGCGACTTGAGAATGGGACGTTGTGGAAAGTCAGCTTTTCGCGATGGAAGTTATCGGCAGAGCCGAAAATAACCTCGAGCCGGAGAAAACCCATGCAATGGGTGTCCGGACCTGGCGTTACTCCTTGAAAGGAGGTTTTGCTGTGGCGAATTCTTTTTGGGTCGATCCCCATGTGGCGGATTGAGTCCTGATATATCAGGTTGAGTCCGCTGCCACCGTCCATGAGGACATTTGAAAACTGGAGTCCGCCAATTATTGGATCGAGTACCAGGGCAGTCCAGCCTGGGTTCCTGATACTTCTAGAATAATCCAGATGATCGAAGATGATTGGTTTTGACAACCAGTGGCGGGATTCCTTTGGGATAGGCCTGGGGCGCGTACCTTTATGGGCGCCGCACGTTTTGTTATGTGTAGTAAGTTTACTGTTTTTACTTCTTGTAGGAAATTCTTTTGTTTCCTGGTACTCTGCTTTTGGGGTTCGTCCTCGTCTTCGCTTGGTGTGTCAAGCCCCTTGTGTTCGGCGTTGAGTCTGGCGGATTGTTTGAAAACCCAACAATCTCCGTGGGTATGGTTAGCAGGCTTTCCGGGAGTGCTGTGTATTTGACATATCCTATCCAAGATTTTGTTTAGGTTCGATAGGTCGTCCCTGTTATCTTGGAGGGGCGGCTTTTTCGGATTTTGTCGTGAGCTTTTGAATCCGGCGCTGACTGCCGTGCTCTTCGGACTTTTTTCCTTAGTCCGGCGACGGTCCTTATTGCGTCGCGGTTTTCCGTTTCCATCCCTAGTTTCGGATGTACTTGGGTCACTGATGCTGCATCTTGCCAACCAGCTGTACTCTCCTGCGCAAAAGCGGGTCATGAGGTTTGTTAGTGCGGCCATTGTTCTTGGCTTTTCTTGGCCGAGGTGTCTGGCGAGCCATTCGTCTCGGACATTATGCCTGAAAGCTGCTAAGGCTTCAGCGTCCGGACAGTCGACTATCTGATTCTTTTTAGTAAGAAATCTATTCCAGAATTGCCGAGTTGACTCTCCGGGCTGTTGAGTTAAGTGACTAAGATCGTCTGCATCCGGAGGGCGGACATAGGTCCCTTGAAAATTTGCTCGGAAAGCGTCCTCGAGCTCTTCCCAACTTCCGATTGTGTTTTCAGGAAGGCTTTTGAGCCAATGCCGGGCTGGCCCTTTAAGCTTGAGGGGTAAGTATTTTATGGCGTGGAGGTCATCTCCTCTAGCCATATGTATGTGGAGGATATAATCCTCGATCCAGACTCCAGGGTCTGTTGTTCCATCATATGCCTCTATGTTTACGGGTTTGAATCCCACTGGAAATTCATAATCCAGGACCTCATCGGTGAAACATAGGGGGTGTGCGGCGCCCCTGTATTTGGGTGTGCCAAATTCTGATAATGGCTTTATTGCATTGCTTACAAGAGCTTGCTTTCTTGGCCCGTAAATGGACCTGGCTGGGCCATGATGCGAATCTTTAAGTGGGTCGCATGCCGGCTTAAGTGCGGCGCTGCTTGCCGCTTTATGCTGGCCATGGGGTCGTCTATCCGACTGTGTGGCTTTCTCACTTTTGGAATGCGAGGGCTCTAAGGCCTCCTCGTCGAATTTAGGCAGTAGCTTTCTCTTCGGATAGCTTTTAGTGCGGCGACTGTCGCCGTATTTTTCTGCGGTATTGATTACTTTACTCCATCTGATCCTGAGTGCATCTTCCGCAGTTTTTAGCTTCCGCTTCTGCTTTTTCAGGCTGCGTGCGGTTGCAACGAGCCGTTTTTGGAGGTTCTTCTGCTTCGTGGGCTTGTCCGGCGTAGGGTCGTCCGAAATGCCATTTTCGCCGGGGGAGGGATGTTCGGTTTCTCTATCCGGGTTGTCCTGTTGGGACGGTTGCTCTAAGGCATGCTCGTCGTCTACCGGCTCATCCTGCTCTATGGCTGGGTCTTTATCGAGGCGGGGCTTGGGTCGGCGTTTACGCCGACGCTTTGATTGTTTTTCGAGAGATCGATCCCTCTTTCCATCCCCGTTTTCCTCGTTGTTGCTTCCTTTAGGGGTATCCACCATGTACACATCGTGAGATGAGGTGGCTGTCCGATGCCCTATAGGCGTTGGTTCTTGGTTGTCTCCTGCATCGTCGTCCATACCGTCGATGTCTTCGGAGTCGAAGTCGAGCATGTCGGTTAAGTCGTCGACAGTGGCTACGAAGTGGGTGGTGGGTGGGTTTTGAATTTCTTCATCATCTGAATCACATCCTTGCTGACCGTAGTCCGGCCAGGGCTCTCCTGATAAAGAGAGAGACTTTAGCGAATTCAGGATGTCGCCGAAGGGCGAGTGCTGAAAGATGTCTGCGGCGGTGAACTCCATTATCGGCGCCCAATCGGATTCGATCGGCAGGGGCACGGGGGGCTCGGAGTTCGGAAAGGAATCCGGCTCCTTGGAGTCACGGGCCATGCGGAGTGCGGGGCTGGATTTCGGCTCGATCGCCTCTGAGATCGCAGCCCCTGAGGCAGCGTCCAACCGCTGATCCTCGATCGGCGCAGTAGGCTCCGAATCAATGGTCGGAACCGGTGCGTGTGCGGCCTCCAAGGCATTGTTCAGCGGCAGAGCTATATCATGCCCATCGAGATAGTGCGGCGCGCTTGGCTATGGCTCGAATCCGTCGATGATCAAGTCCCCGCAGGTGTCGGCCATGTAGTTTAGGCTTCCAAACCTGACCTGATGGCCAGGGGCGTAGCTTTCGATCTGCTTAAGGTGGCCAAGCGAATTGGCCCGCAGTGCGAAGCCGCCGAAGACGAAGATCTGTCCGGGGAGAAAAGTCTCACCCTGGACTGCATCGTTGCTGATGATCGAAGGAGCCATCGGGCCTAAAAGCGACGACACAGAGGAACTCTCAATGAAAGCACCAATGTTGGTGTCAAAACCGGCGGATCTCGGGTAGGGGGTCCCGAACTGTGCGTCTAGGCCGGATGGTAACAGGAGGCAAGGAACACGATGTTTTACCCAGGTTCGGGCCCTCTTGATGGAGGTAAAACCCTACATCTTGCTTGATTAATATTGATGATATGGGTATTACAAGAGTAGATCTACCACGAGATCAAGGAGGCTAAACCCTAGAAGCTAGCCTATGGTATGATTGTTGTATGATGAAGTTGTCCTACGGACTAAAACCCTCCGGTTTATATAGACACTGGAGAGGGTTAGGGTTACACAAAGTCGGTTACAATGGTAGGAGATCTTGAATATCCGCATCGCCAAGCTTGCCTTCCACGCCAAGGAAAGTCCCATCCGGACATGGGACGAAGTCTTCAATCTTGTATCTTCATAGTCCTGCAGTCCGGCTGAAGGTATAGTCCGGCTACCCGAACACCCCCTAATCCAGGACTCCCTCACATTCCTCATGGGCAAGATAACTAAAACACCGTTCTCCGGAACTATGGAGCGAGCAACAGATTTGTTGGAAATAATACATACAGATGTATGTGGTCCGATGAATGTTGAGGCTCGCGGCGGGTATCGTTATTTTCTCACCTTCACAGATGATTTAAGCAGATATGTGTATATCTACTTAATGAAACATAAGTTTGAAACATTTGAAAAGTTCAAAGAATCTCATAGTGAAGTTGAAAATCATTGTAACAAGAAAATAAAGTTTCTACGATCTGATCGTGGAGGAGAATATTTGAGTTACGAGTTTGGCCTACATTTGAAACAGTGCGGAATAGTTTCACAACTCACGCCACTCGGAACACCACAGCGTAATGGTGTGTCTGAACGTCGTAATCGTACTTTACTAGATATGGTGCAATCTATGATGTCTCTTACTGATTTACCGCTATCGTTCTGGGGTTATGCTTTAAAGACGACTACATTCACGTTAAATAGGGCACCATTGAAATCCATTGAGACGACGCCTTATGAACTGTGGTTTGGCAAGAAACCAAAGTTGTCGTTTCTTAAAGTTTGGGGCTGCTATGCTTATGTGAAAAAGCTTCAACCTGATAAGCTCGAACCCAAATCGGAGAAATGTGTCTTCATAGGATACCCAAAGAAAACTGTTGGGTACACCTTCTATCACAGATCTGAAGGCAACACTTTTGTTGCTTAATTTGGATCCTTTCTAGAGAAGGAGTTTCTCTTGAAAGAAGTGAGTGGGAGGTACTGTCGGGGATATACCCCGCGGTATGATCCGGCCGGAGTTATAACCCGGCTGGGACTTGGTAAACCGGCGGGCGTTAAGACAGGTGGTAAACCGGTTGGTGTTAAGTCAGACAGTAAACCGGCAGGTTGTTAAACCGGCTGACAGTTAAGACAGACAGGTAAAACAGACAGTTAACCCAGACGGTAAACCGGCCGGTGGTTAAACCGGCTGACAGTTAAGACAGGTGTTAAGTCAATCATAACCCAGCAGACAATGTTAAACCGGCAGACGTTAAGAAGCCCAGGAAGGGAAGTCAAAATAGTTTAAGTCTTAGTCCGATATGGACTCTACATATAACCCGCCCCTTTAACTTATATAAGGAGGGGCAGGGCTCGAGGGACAAGAAAAACAACTATTTCTAGGGCTAGACCCAAAGAGGAGAGCCGGTTTACGGCGACTCCCTCATGATGATAATGAGATCTAGCCTCAAACAACATGTAGGGTTGTTACCGGATGATGTTTCCCGGGGCCCGAAGCTGTCTAAATTACTGTCTTGTGTTGCGTCTCTCGATTCCGCTCAACCCCTCTCACGCTACCACATAGATGCGTTGGCCTCGCGACTAAGTCCTGATACTAAGGACATCTGCTGTGACAATTCCACGACAGTGACGCCCACCGTGGGGCTCACGCACGATGGTATTGAGTTCTTGAAGGCTTTGTTCGGTTACACCCTGTCTCAAGGGAATTGGAGTGGTTTTGGCAGGGATTTGACTTGTATGGGATTTAATCCCTGCCAAACCCCTTCAAAACCATGCCAACCGAAAACAGCCTCAGGAGTATCCGGTCCCCGGGCTGGCCTGCCGCTTCGTCCGGCTTCCTCCACCTGCTCGTTATGGCCTTGAGCCGCCGATTCGCGCCGCTCCGAACTTCCATAACCCGCGCGCTCGTCATTGACTTCTGCTGCAAGCGGCCTCACCTGCGACTTCCGCCGGACCGCCGCAGCCTCAATGCGCCTCCTCCGGGCTGCTACCCCGAGCCCCTGGCAGATCTCTTTGCCCTGCTTACAGGTTATTCGCCTTGCTTCACGGGTGCTCCTTTGTAACACAGCCAGCCGCCAATCTGGCCACTCCTCTTCAACCTGCCGCTGTGAGCCGCCTTGCCGGGGTACCATGACCGGCCATTTCTGCTCGAAATCGTTCCGGGGTACCCGTGCTGATGCGTCTTTGAGCCATGCTAAACCGCCGCCGGGCTGCTCCTCGATGGGTGTCGCCGTCGCCGTATTGAAGGGGTCACACACGGACTCGCCCCGCTGCTTGCGAGTCGGTTTACTACCGCCAAATCGCCATCGCCCCCACCGCTGTGGTTAAACCGGCCCCGCTTCTACTTCCGTGGCCGACACCATCGCGGATTCGCCTTAAAGCTGGCCTCGCCTCATCTACGGCAAGCTTTCAATTAGTACAAATCATTGCATGTACATGGATTCCAAAGAAAGACTGGACATAAAGTATAATCAGCTTATACACGGAGCGGAAGATCTGTTAGAAGATTGGAACACAGGGCATATGATGATCTGTTTTGTTACAATGATCTGTTTCCTATGCTAAAGACGATGGTGGTAAACCGGTTGCTTCCACTACTGCGGTCATCACAGCGCGTTGGAACCGCCCTCACTGATATGCTTCTTAGCTAGCGCCCTGAGCCGCCGCCTCCGTTGCGATCCCGGCCTCCACCTCGCCTCCGTAGCGAGCGGCCTCTCGCGCCACCGTACCAACAAGCCGTCGCCGCCTCACGCCCTCGCTGCAGTCGCCTGAGTCGCCTGCGTTTTTGAGCCGCCGTGACCCTGCTGGAGGGGCCTCGCCGTCGCGGAATCGTCTATTTTGCCGCCAGGCCGACCTTGCTTCGTTTTCAAACCGTTTCCGCTCCGGGCCTCTACTCCGAGTCGTCGTCGCGATTTCGAGCTGGTTCCAAGTGACCTTGACTCGGCCTCCTCTGCCTCTGCCACCCGCCGACCCGCGCGCGGAGCAACGCCCTCTGCTCTGCATTGTTCTGCCGCCCGTGTGGATTTGAGATGAGGCCCTTGACCGTCCTTCTCCGGCCGTGTTCTAAGTCGCTGGCCGCCTCGACGCCTAAGCCGCCGCGGCCCTCCGCTGCCGCACTTCGCCTCCGCAGCCGCGCGCTTCGGCCGCGCTTCCGCTCCACTGCGGCCGGCTCCGGAGCCCCGCGAGCTGGCATGTTCGCCTCGCTGCCAGTGAGCCGGCGCCTTCGCCGTTTGACCTCTCTCCGAGCTGCTTCCGACGCGTGGTGCCTTGGCCCCGCCTCGCCACGTTGGGTCGCTACCGCTACTGCAGCGTGCTTCGCCTCCTGTGTCACTATGGCCGCCTTGCCTCTAGGCTGCTGAGCCGCCGCTGTACTCATCATCTCCGCCGGAGCAGGCCTGCCTCAACTCGCCTCCGCCTCGATGTCCGCCGAGCCTCATTTGCATTAGCAGCAGCAGCTCCGGTCAAGTGTCCTAGTTTTCACCCCGTGTCGCGCCGTTTCTACTGCGGCCGCCTCCGAGCGCCCTCGCTGCCTCTGTCAGGCCCTGCTTGCTCAACCCGCCGCCATTGAGCTGCCGTCGCGCTCACCTCTGCATCAACCCGGCTCTGCCGTGCGTCGTTACCGCGCTGGGTTGCCGCTCCAGTCTCGAGCCGCAGCTTCCGACGAGCGCCTCGCGCTGCTGCCTCCTTTGGCGTTGCCCCTGCATTGGGCGTCGCCCGCTCCATACCGCACCGAGCTACTGATGTCTGTGTGGTGTTGCAGATTGCCAAGGGTCAGGTCTTGAGGCCACAAGTAAAAGCTAAGTCAACAAGGCGTTTGTTTGTGCTGCTGCTTTCCACCTTGTCACACAAGGGGTCAATAGAGTTGGTACTGCTCGTTGATGTGCATGTTTCTACTGCTCATTTCAAAGCCTCGAAGAATTTCCACTACTACGAAGTATGCAAACCAATAGACATCAATCATGGAGTGGTCATCTGGTACTAGTTGAGCGAATCAAATTCAGTTACGGGGTGGTACTCGTGGAGTATTGTCTACATAAAGGCCAAATTAACAAGGACACACACGTTCGATGCACTGCTCGAGGGCCATGACCCACTTAAAAACTGGATGGATGCGTGGTTATTTGTTTGGATGTGAAGGCCATCACTCGGTCAAATTGACGTGGAGTCACTTCATCCGAAGAATACATCAGGTGATACCCATCCTATTTATTTCATCTGTATATAATAATCTATCTGCGAACAGTTACTCTACTTTGCAATATTTTAGGCAGGACAATTATTCATTATAACCATGGTTTATATCATGAGTACGGAGCACGCGCTGGCAACGTCCTGCCCGGTGTTCGTCCGTGCCACATTACACGGTGAATGGACGCGTGCAAGACGCCGCCCTTACGGCCCGGTTTACATCAGCTTGTCAGGACCGCGCCTGCGTTTGACTCGCCCGTCCGAACCGGCTTACAACATCGAGGGCGGCCCGTTTGTCTGTTCCCGTGGCCGACTCGGCCGTGATTGATTTCAGCTTCACCATGGTGATGATCAACTCGGCGGTGGATAATTACTGGCCTAACACATGAGGTGAAATCCATCAAATATATTATATATTATATATTGCTTTCTTTAAAAAAAAGAGCAATTACTCCGGCATGAAAAGTCATCTAATGCAGGACCCTAAACCGCCATATTGGTGCAAATTTAAAGGCCGTCAGAAAATTTCCGGCTTAAAAAGAAGGATTCTGGTTTATAATCCGGCTCAAGGGAAAGCTATATCCCGAAAAGCTTTGAAGCTCTCGGTATCCAGTTTAAGAATTTCCGGTTCAAAAAGAATAAATCTCTCGCAGGTTTGAGTTCTCAGAAAAAGATTACGGGGACTAAAGAGAGTCTGTTGCAGAGCACAGCTCAAACATAGGTGCCCCTTGAGCACAGCTCAGAATATCATTTGGGGGCTTCCTGTCAAACATAGGTGTATTCATCAAAGAGAACATAGCTACTACCCTCTTGATCCGACTATCAAGCCAATATTATCATAAGAGCACAGCTCTGGTTATTTTGGTAATCCGGCTATCAAGCCAATATTATCATAAGGGGCCAAAGAGAGTCTACTGCACAATACATCTCAAACATGGGTATCCCTTGAGCACAACTCACAATATCACTTGGGGGCTATGTTCGAACCATAGTCACACCTCTTGATAGGCTTAAAGCCACCAGGGAAATCACTTGGGGGCTCTGGTCGTATTCGAACCATAGCTTATACCCTCTTGATCAGCATAAGGGCACTAGGGAAATCACTTGGGGGCTCTGGTCGTATCCGAACCATAGCTACACCTCTTGATAGGCATAAGGCCACCAAGGAAATCACTTGGGGGCTCTGGTCGTATTCGAACCATAGCTACACCTCTTGATAGGCATAAGGCCACCAAGGAAATCACTTGGGGGCTATGGGTTCGAACCATAGTTACATCTCTTGATAGGCATAAGGGCACCAGGGAAATCACTTGGGGGCTTGGTCGTATTCGAATCATAGCTACACCTCTTGATCGGCGCAATGCCACAATTATGACTACATGGGGGCTCTAGGTCGTATCTGAACCATAGCTTAAACCCTCTTCATCATACATATACATCATCATATATTGCATCATACGTTGCATCATCATTACATCATCATAGCATGTATCATATGTGCATGGATATACCGGCTTATATGACAGGAACCGTTTTTTCAAACCAGGTTATATTATTCAAAATCTTTAATAGCCAACACGGCTGGATTTTATTATGGTTATCAATAACCAGTATTATGATTAAGGTTTTCAAAGTCGCTTCAGCGCAATGGATATCATTTTATCAATGGATATGATTTATTCTACAATGGAAGGAATAGTCCCGAGTCGCTGCAGGCTTACGACCCGGCACTTGGGGGCTACATTATTCAAGTTGGGATTACATCAAATACACAAGTCTCATGTCGCTGCAAGCATGCACCGTGACACTTGGGGGCTAATGCAAAGTCATTGTTTGCTCACTTATTGGAGACCCGACTCATCACATCGTAATGAGCCGGCCCTTGGGGGCTACCAATTGCTCCTGTCAACAATTCAAGGTACACAAATTTTCATCTATTATTGAAGGATCCACTACTCAGTGGGTAAAGCACAAAGCTCTCAACCTTGTGGACGTGGGTTCAAGCCCCATGATGGGGGTTACATCGTATAATGTTATTCTCAATAAAGTATACATAAAGTCCCAGCTCAATATTATCTTATTAAGCCGGCCCTTGGGGGCTATACGTTGCTATTCAAAGTCTACATGATTATATTTACAAAGTCCCTGCTCCTTATTGCATAATGACCCGGCCTTTGGGGGCTACACTGGTTGAAGTTTTTATTGGCATCATGCAATTACAAGTCCCAGGTTGCTGCAAGCAGGACAACCCGGCACTTGGGGGCTATATATGTGGAATACTCATTTCTGACTGGTGATTGAGATGAACAAACTGGATTTCTTCAAAGCTTGTGACATTCATATTGAAGCAAGTCTTAAGTTTTTGCTATGCTACCTTCTTAAGACTTGGGGGCTACAAGTGATAGGCATATAAGAGGTATATTTTCAAGCTTGATGTTAACTACAATTAGGACCAGGTGCCATCAATATTTGTAAACCGGCAACGATAAACCGGCAAGTTTAAGTCTTAAACCGACAAAGTTCTACATTCTTCAACCGACAAAGTTCTACATTCTTAAATCGGCAAAGTTCTAAATTCTTAAACCGGCAAGTTCTACACCGGCTGAAGATCAAATGAGTATTTCAAAGGCCAATATTTTTGTTAAGCATTGGGAGCTGAAGTCAAAGGAGTTATTCTTCACAATATTTCTCCGTGACAAACCAATGTCAGCAAATCGATTATGAAGCTGGTCCATTGACTCAGATTTTATAGAAGAGGGAAGTGACAAGGACTTAAGGATGATCAGGTTCAGTTTAACATGGATAAATCCAAATTAAACTGGGGGCTAATGTCGGGGATATAGCCCGTGGTATGATCCGGCCGGAGTTATAACCCGGCTGGGACTTGGTAAACTGGCAAGCGTTAAGACAGGTGGTAAACCGGTTGGTGTTAAGTCAGACGGTAAACCGGCTGACAGTTAAGACAGACAGGTAAAACAGACAGTTAACCCAGACGGTAAACTGGCCGATGGTTAAACCGGCTGACAGTTAAGACAGGTGTTAAGTCAATCATAACCCGGCAGACAATGTTAAACCGGTAGCCAATGTTAAACTGGCAGACAATGTTAAACCGGCCGACAATGTTAAACCGGCAGACGTTAAGAAGCCCAGGAAGGGAAGTCAAAATAGTTTAAGTCTTAGTCCGAGATGGACTCTACATGTAACCCGCCCCTTTAACTTATATAAGGAGGGGCAGGGCTCCCCAAAGAGGGACAAGAAAAACAACTATCTCTAGGGCTAGACACAAAGAGGAGAGCCGGTTTACGGTGACTCCCTCATGATGATAATGAGATCTAGCCTCAAACAGCATGTAGGGTTGTTACCGGATGATGTTTCCTGGGGCCCAAAGCTGTCTAAATCCCTGTCTTGTGTTGCATCTCTCGATTCCGCTCAACCCCTCTCAAGCTACCACATAGATGCGTTGGCCTCGTGACTAAGTCCTGGCACTAAGAACATCTGCTGTGACAATTCCATGACAGGTACCAAAGTAATCCAGGAGTGGATCACTGGACAGCGGTCAAGAGCATCCTGAAATACCTGAAAAGGACTAAAGATATGTTTCTTGTTTATGGAGGTGACAAAGAGCTCGTCGTAAATGGTTACGTCGATGCAAGCTTTGACACTGATCCGGACGATTCTAAATCACAAACCGGATACGTATTGACATTGAACGGTGGAGCTGTCAGTTGGTGCAGTTCTAAACAAAGCGTTGTGGTGGGATCTACGTGTGAAGCGGAGTACATAGCTGCTTTGGAAGCAGCAAATGAAGGAGTCTGGACGAAGGAGTTCATATCGATCTAGGTGTCATACCTAGTGCATCGGGTCCAATGAAAATCTTTTGTGACAATACTGGTGCAATTGCCTTGGCAAAGGAATCCAGATATCACAAGAGAACCAAGCACATCAAGAGACGCTTCAACTCCATCCGGGAATAAGTCCAGGTGGGAGACATAGAAATTTACAAGATACATATGGATCTGAATGTTGCAGATGTTGGGGAACGTAGCAGAAATTCAAAATTTTCCTACGTGTCACCAAGATCTATCTATGGAGAAACCAGCAACGAGGGGAAGGAGAGTGCATCTACATACCCTTGTAGATCGCTATGCGGAAGCGTTCAAGAGAACGGGGTTGAAGGAGTCGTACTCGTCGTGATCCAAATCACCGGAGATCCTAGTGCCGAACGGACGGCACCTCCGCGTTCAACACACGTACAGCCCGGTGACGTCTCCCATGCCTTGATCCAGCAAGGAGACAGGGAGAGGTTGAGGAAGACTCCATCCAGCAACAGCACAATGGCGTGGTGGTGATGGAGGAGCGTGGTACTCCAGCAGGGCTTCGCCAAGCACCGCAAGAGATGAGGAGGAGAGAGGTAGGGTTGCGCCAGGGAGAGATCAAATCGTGTGTCTTGCAGCCCCCAATACCTCAAGTATATATAGGGGAAGGGGAGGGGCTGTGCCCCCATCTACGGTTGCCTCCCTAGGGGTGGCGGCTGCCCCCAAACCCATCTAGGGTTGCAGCCAAGGGGGAGAGAGGGAGAGCGCACCTAGGGTGGGCCTTAAGGCCCATCTGCCCTAGGGTTTGCCCCCCTCCCCTCTAGGAGGTGCCTTGGGCCTTGGTGGGAAGCGCCCCAGCCCACCTAGGGGCTGGTCCCTTCCCACTATTGGCCCATGTATGCCTCCGGGGCCCGTGGCCCCTCCCGGTGGACCCCCGGACCCCTCCGGTGGTCCCGGTACACTACCGGTGATGCCCGAAACACTTCCGGTGGCCAAAACCATACTTCCCATATATCAATCTTTACCTCTGGACCATTCTGTAACTCCTCGTGACATTTGGGATCTCATCTGGGACTCCGAACAACATTCGGTAACCACATACAAACTTCCTTTATAACCTAGCGTCATCGAACCTTAAGTGTGTAGACCCTACGGGTTCGGGAACCATGCAGACATGACCGAGACGTTCTCCGGTCAATAACCAACAGCGGGATCTGGATACCCATGTTGGTTCCCACATGTTCCACGATGATCTCATCGGATGAACCACGATGTCGAGGATTCGATCAATCCCGTATACAATTCCCTTTGTCTAGCGGTATTGTACTTGCCCGAGATTCGATCGTCGGTATCCCGATACCTTGTTCAATCTCGTTACCGGCAAGTCTCTTTACTCGTTCCGTAACACATCATCCCGTGATCAACTCCTTGATCACATTATGCACATTATGATGATGTCCTACCGAGTGGGCCCAGAGATACCTCTCCGTTTACACGGAGTGACAAATCCCAGTCTCGATTCGTGCCAACCCAACAGACACTTTCGGAGATACCTGTAGTGTACCTTTATAGCCACCCAGTTACGTTGTGACGTTTGGCACACCCAAAGTATTCCTACGGTATCCGGGAGTTGCACAATCTCATGGTCTAAGGAAATGATACTTGACATTAGAAAAAGCTTTAGCATACGAACTACACGATCTTTGTGCTAGGCTTAGGATTGGGTTTTGTCCATCACATCATTCTCCTAATGATGTGATCCCGTTATCAATGACATCCAATGTCCATGGTCAGGAAACCGTAACCATCTATTGATCAACGAGCTAGTCAACTAGAGGCTTACTAGGGACATGGTGTTGTCTATGTATCCACACATGTATCTGAGTTTCCTATCAATACAATTCTAGCATGGATAATAAACGATTATCATGAACAAGGAAATATAATAATAATCAATTTATTATTGCCTCTAGGGCATATTTCCAACAGTCTCCCACTTGCACTAGAGTCAATAATCTAGTTCACATCGTCATGTGATTAACACTCACATGTCACATCGCCATGTGACCAACATCCAAAGAGTTTACTAGTGTCACTAAACTAGTTCACATCATCGTGTGATTAAGACTCAATGAGTTCTGGGTTTGATCATGTATTGCTTGTGAGAGAGGTTTTAGTCAACGGGTCTGCAATATTCAGATCCGTATGTACTTCGCAAATCTCTAGGTCATATTATAAATGTTGCTTCCACGCTCCACTTGGAGCTATTCCAAATGGTTGCTCCACTATATGTATCCGGTTTACTACTCAGAGTCATTCGGATAGGTGTTAAAGCTTGCATCGATGTAACCCTTTACGCCGAACTCTTTATCACCTCCATAATCGAGAAACATGTCCTTATTACTCCAAGGACAATTTTTGACCGCTATCTAGTGATCCACTCCTGGATCACCTTTGTACCCTCTTGCCAGACATGTGGCAAGGCACACATCAGGTGCGGTACTTAGCATGGCATACCGTATAGAGCCTATGACAAAAGCATAGGGGACGACCTTCGTCCTTCCTCTTTCTTCTGCCGTGGTCGAACTTTAAGTCTTAACTTCATACCTTACAACTCAGGCAAGAACTCCTTCTTTGACTGATCCATCTTGAACACCTTCAAGATCATGTCAAGGTATGTGCTCATTTGAAAGTACCATTAAGCGTTTTGATCTATCCTTATAGATCTTGATGCTCAATGTTCAAGTAGCTTAATCCAGGCTTTCCATTGAAAAACACTTTTCAAATAACTCTGCATGCTTTCCAGAAATTCTACATCATTTCCGATCAACAATATGTTAACAACATATACTCATCAGAAATTCTATAGTGCTCCCACTCACTTCTTTGGAAATACAAGTTTCTCATAAACTTTGTATACACCCAAAACTTTGATCATCTCATCAAAGCATACATTCCAACTCCGAGATGCTTACTCCAGTCCTTAGAAGGATTGCTGGAGCTTTGCATACTTATTAGCATCTTTCAGGATTGACAAAACCTTCCGGTTGTATCACATACAACATTTCCTCAAGAAAATCGTCGAGGAAACAATGTTTTGACATCCTATCTGCAAGATTTCATAAATAATGCAGTAATCGCTAATATAATTCCAACAGACTCTTAGCATCGCTACGAGTGAGAAAGTCTCATCATAGTCAACTCCTTGAACTTGTCGGAAAACATCTTAATGACAAGTCGAGCTTTATTGATGGTGATGCTTACCATCATTGTCTGTCTTCCTTTTAAAATCCATCTGTACTCAACAGCCTTACGACCATCGAGCCGTTCTGCCAAAGTATACACTTTGTTTTCATACATGGATCCTCTCTCGGATTTTATGGCCTCGAGCCATTTATCGGAATCCGGGCCCACCATCACTTCTCCATAGCTCGTAGGTTCATTGTTGTCTAGCAACATGACTTCCAAGACAGGATTACGTACCACTCTGAAGTAGTACGCATCCTTGTCATCCCACGAGGTTTGGTAGTGACTTGATCTGAAGTTTCATGATCACTATCATAAGCTTCCACTTCAATTGGTGTAGGTGCCACAGGAACAACTTCCTGTGCCCTGCCACACACTAGTTGAAGAGACGGTTCAACAACCTCATCAAGTCTCCACCATCCTCCCACTCAATTCTTTCGAGAGAAACTTTTCCTCGAGAAAGGACCCGATTCTAGAAACAATCCCTTATTGCTTTCGGATCTGAGATAGGAGGTATACCCAACTGTTTTGGGTGTCCTATGAAGATGCATTTATCCGCTTTGGGTTCGAGCTTATCAGCCTGAAACCTTTTTCACATAAGCGTCGCAGCCCCAAACTTTTAAGAAATGACAGCTTAGGTTTCTCTAAACCATAGTTCATACGGTGTCATCTCATCGGAATTACGTGGTGCCCTATTTAAAGTGAATGCGGTTGTCTCTAATGCGTAACCCATAAACTATCGTGGTAATTCGATAAGAGACATCATGGTATGCATCATATCCAATAGGGTGCAGTTATGATGTTCGGACAAACCATCACACTATGGTGTTCCAGGCTGTATTAGTTGTGAAACAATTTCCACAATGTCTTAATTCTGTGCCAAACTCGTAATTCAGATATTCATCTCTATGATCATATCATAGATATTTTATCCTCTTGTCACAACGATCTTTCAACTTCACCCTGAAATTACTTGAACCTTTCAATAATTCAGACTCGTGATTCATCAAGTAAATATACTCAACATCTACTCAAATCATCTGTGAAGTAAGAACATAACGATATCCACTACATGCCTCAGCACTCATTGGACTGCACACATCAAAATGTATTACTTCCAACAAGTTGCTTTCTAGTTCCATTTTACTGAAAACGAGGCTTTCAGTCATCTTGCCCATGTGGTATGATTTGCATGTCTCAAGTGATTCAAAATCAAGTGAGTCCAAACGGTCCATTTGCATGGAGTTTCTTCATGCATATACACCAATAGACATGGTTCGCATGTCTCAAACTTTTCAAAATGAGTGAGCCCAAAGATCCATCAACATGGAGCTTCTTCATGCGTTTTATACCGATATGACTTACGTGGCAGTGCCACAAGTAGGTGGTACTATCATTACTATCTTTTGGCATGAACATGTGTATCACTACGATCGAGATTCAATAAACCATTCATTTTAGGTGTAAGACCATTGAAGGTATTATTCAAATAAACAGAGTAACCATTATTCTCTTTAATGAATAACCGTATTGCGATAGACATAATCCAATCATGTCTATGCTCAACGCAAACACCAATCTCGATGGTAGAGGGACCGTACGATATTTGATCAACCTCGGAAATACTTCCAACACATATCGTCATCTCACCTTTAGCTAGTCTATGTTTATTCCGTAGCTTTTATTTTGAGTTACTAACACTTAGCAACCGAACCGGTATCTAATACCCTAGTGTTACTAGGAGTACTAGTAAAGTACACATTAACATAATGTATATCCAATATACTTCTATCGACTTTGCCAGCCTTCTCATCTACCAAGTATCTAGGGTAATTCTGCTCCAGTGGCTGTTCCCTTTATTACAGAAGCACTTAGTCTCGGGTTTGGGTTCCTTCACTAGAGCAGCAGCTAATTTGCCATTTCATGAAGCATCCCTTTTTGCCCTTGCCCTTCTTGAAACTAGTGGTTTCACCAACCATCAACAACTGATGCTCCTTCTTGATTTCTACTTTTGTGGTGTCAAACATCGCGAATATCTCAAGGATCATCATATATGTCCCTGATACATTATAGTTCATCACAAAGCTCTAGCAGCTTGGTGGTAATGACTTCGGAGAAACATCAATATCTTATCTGTAAGATCAACTCCCACTCGATTCAAATGATTGTTGTACTCAGACAATCTGAGCACAAGCTCAACAATTGAGCTTTTCTCCTTAGTTTGTAGGCTAAGAAAATCGTCGGAGGTCTCATACTTCCTGACGTGGGCACAAGCCTGAAATCCCAATTTCAGCCCTCGAAACATCTCATATGTTCCGCAACGTTTCGAAAAACGTCTTTGGTGCCTCAACTCTAAACCGTTTAACTAAACTATCACTTAGTTATCTAAACGTGTATGTCCGATGTTCGTAACATCCACAAACGACGTTCGGGGTTCAGCACACTGAGCGGTGCATTAAGGACATAAGCTTTCTACTGTCCGCATAATTGCTACTGTCAACTTTCAACTATATTTTCTCTAGGAACATATCTAAACAGTGGAACTAAAGCGCGAGCTTACGACATAATTTGCAAAGATCTTTTGACTATGTTCAGGATAATTAAGTTCATCTTATGAACTCCCACTCGGATAGACATCCCTCTAGTCATCTAAGTGATTACATGATCCGAGTCAACTAGGCCGTGTCCGATCATCACGTGAGACGGACTAGTCAACATCGGTGAACATCTTCATGTTGATCGTATCTTCTATACGACTCATGTTTGACCTTTCGGTCTTCTGTGTTCCGAGGCCATGTCTGTACATGCTAGGCTCGTCAAGTCAACCTAAGTGTTTGCATGTGTAAATCTGTCTTACACCCGTTGTATGTGAACGTTGGAATCTATCACACCCGATCATCACGTGGTGCTTCAAAACAACAAACTGTCGCAACGGTGCACAGTTAGGGGGAACACTTTCTTGAAATTATTATGAGGGATCATCTTATTTACTACCGTCGTTCTAAGTAAACAAGATGCAAAAACATGATAAACATCACATGCAATCAAATAATAGTGACATGATATGGCCAATATCATAAAGCTCCTTTGATCTCCATCTTGGGGCTCCATGATCATCTTGTCACCGGCATGACACCATGATCTCCATCATCATGATCTCCATCGTCGTGTCTTCTTGAAGTTGTCTCGTCATCTATTACTTCTACTACTATGGCTAACGCTTTAGCAATAAAGTAAAGTAATTACATGACGTTTAAGTTGACACGCAGGTCATAAATAAATAAAGACAACTCCTATGGCTCCTGCCGGTTGTCATACTCATCGACATGCAAGTCGTGATTCCTATTACAAGAACATGATCAATCTCATACATCACATATCATTCATCACATCCTTTGCCCATATCACATCACATAGCATACCCTGCAAAAACAAGTTAGACGTCCTCTAATTACTGTTTGCATGTTTTACGTGGCTGCTATGGGTTTCTAGCAAGAACGTTTCTTACCTACGCAAAAACCACAACATGATATGCCAATTGCTATTTACCCTTCATAAGGACCCTTTTCATCGAATCCGTTCCGACTAAAGTGGGAGAGACAGACACCCGCCAGCCACCTTATGCAACTAGTGCATGTTAGTCGGTGGAACCGGTCTCACATAAGCGTACGTGTAAAGTTGGTCCGGGCCGCTTCATCCCACGATGCCGTCGAAACAAGATTGGACTAGTAATGGTAAGCATATTGAACAAAATCAACGCCCACAACTACTTTGTGTTCTACTCGTGCATAGAATCTACGCAATAGACCTAGCTCATGATGCCACTGTAGGGGAACGTAGCAGAAATTCAAAATTTTCCTACGTGTCACCAAGATCTATCTATGGAGAAACCAGCAACGAGGGGAAGGAGAGTGCATCTACATACCCTTGTAGATCGCTATGCGGAAGCGTTCAAGAGAACGGGGTTGAAGGAGTCGTACTCGTCGTGATCCAAATCACCGGAGATCCTAGTGCCGAATGGACGGCACCTCCGTGTTCAACACACGTACAGCCCGGTGACGTCTCCTACGCCTTGATCCAGCAAGGGGAGAAGGAGAGGTTGGGGAAGACTCCATCCAGCAGCAGCACGATGGCGTGGTGGTGGTGGAGGAGCGTGGCAATCCTGCAGGGCTTCGCCAAGCACCACGGGAGAAGAGGGGGACTTGGGAGAGGGGAAGGGCTGCGCCAAGACTTGGGTGCGGCTGCCCTCCCACCCCCCACATATATATAGGGGCAAGGGAGAGGGGGCCGGCCCCCTCAGATCCAATCTGAGGAGGGGGCGGCGGCCAAGGGGGGTTGCCTTGCCCCCCAAGGCAAGGGGGGCGCCCCCCCCCCTTTAGGGTTCCCCCAAACCCTAGGCGCATGGGCCCTAAGGGGGGAGGCGCCCAGCCCACTAAGGGGCTGGTCCCTCTCCACATACAGCCCATAGGGCCCTCCGGGGCAGGTGGACCCTCCCGGTGGTCCCGGTACAATACCGGTAACCCCCGAATTATTCCGGTGACCGTATGATGACTTCCCATATATAAATCTTTACCTCCGGACCATTTCGGAACTCCTCGTGACGTCCGGGATCTCATCCGGGACTCCGAACAATATTCGGTAACCACGTATATCTATTCCCTATAACCCTAGCGTCATCGAACCTTAAGTGTGTAGACCCTACGGGTTCGGGAAACATGCAGACATGACCGAGATAACTCTCTGGTCAATAACCAACAGCGGGATCTGGATACCCATGTTGGCTCCCACATGCTCCACGATGATCTCATCGGATGAACCACGATGTTATGGACTTAATCAATCCCGTATACAATTCCCTTTGTCTAGCGGTACAATACTTGCCCGAGATTCGATCGTCGGTATCCTGATACCTTATTCAATCTCGTTACTGGCAAGTCTCTTTTACTCGTTCCGTAACACATCATCCCGTGATCAACTCCTTGATCACATTGTGCACATTATGATGATGTCCTACCGAGTGGGCCCAGAGATACCTCTCCGTCACACGGAGTGACAAATCCCAGTCTCGATTCGTGCCAACCCAACAGACACTTTCGGAGATACCTGTAGTGTACCTTTATAGCCACCCAATTACGTTGTGACGTTTGGCACACCCAAAGCACTCCTACGGTATCCGGGAGTTGCACAATCTCATGGTCTAAGGAAATGATACTTGACATTAGAAAAGCTTTAGCATACGAACTACACGATCTTTGTGCTAGGCTTAGGATTGGGTCTTGTCCATCACATCATTCTCCCAATGATGTGATCCCGTTATCAACGACATCCAATGTCCATGGTCAGGAAACCGTAACCATCTATTGATCAATGAGCTAGTCAACTAGAGGCTTACTAGGGACATGGTGTTGTCTATGTATCCACACATGTATCTAAGTTTCCTATCAATACAATTCTAGCATGGATAATAAACGATTATCATGAACAAGGAAATATAATAATAATCAATTTATTATTGCCTCTAGGGCATATTTCCAACACTGGTTGCCTCATCCCTGTGATTAGCCGGGTGAAGATTAAAAAAGTCAAAGGAAATAGAGTGAATTGCAAAAAACATCGACATTGAAGGCTAGGGTTGCAGAAATCACAAGTCTCTGGTTTTGTGCCCAAAAACACTAATTCCGGGGCTAATTTTTTGCAAAAACCACAAGTCGCTTGGATCGCTCGTTTTAAGTGGGATTATGACAGGTGGGACCCGCACTTGTCGACGTGGCATAACTGTTCATCCGTTTGACTCGTTAGACGCCGTGAGATGCCATGCGCGGGACGGCTTGAGCTGGAACCCTTTTGACCGGTCCCTCCCCTCGAGTCGTTACAGGCCCACCCACCACAACCCTCATTCGCTCGCGCTCTCTGCTCCCACTCGTTCGCCGCCGTCGACACGTCCACATCTCCGACCGCCGCCGCCGCCACCGCGTCGCCATGGTTTCCTGGAGTGAGGACTCTGGCAGCAGTGAAGGTTCACATGGCAGGTATTACTAGTACGCCACCTCAGGTTCAGACGACGACATCGTGCAGGTGAGTTGGTAGAAATAGGGTTAGGGTTTGGATTTGGGGATTTTCCTCTTGGGCTAGATCTGAAGTTTTCTTCCCAAATCTCTTGCTTTCCTTTGCACGTGCAGATCCCTGCTACCATGGATGACTCCGAATTCGAGGGCAAAGATTATGTTTTGTGCCATGAACACCGGAAGCGAGCAGAAAGACTTGTTGCTTTCGAGGGCATCCATACTGGCAGGAGGTTCCTTGCCTGTGCTGTGAAGGTATGTGTCAAATTTCTGCTAATTAGTTGTTGTGGTCTAATCATTTCGTCATTGTTTAGTACTCCCTCCGTTTTTATTTAGTCTGCATATTAGCTTTGATCAAAGTCAAGCTTTGTAAACTTTGACTAAGTTTATAAACAAAAATATTAACATATATAATAAAAAATCAATACCACTAGATTCATTATTGAATGTACTTTCACATCATATAGATTTGTTATGGTAAATGTTTATATATTTTTCTATAAACTTAGTGAAACTTTGCAAAGTTTGACTTCGGTCAAACCTAATGTGCAGACTAAATAAAACGGAGGGAGTACCTATTTTGGTATTTAGCAGATCTGGCTTGTTAGTTAGGCTATTTAAATATGTGCCCAATGCTTATTGGCTTAGTGAAGTCATTGTATTTATGTGAGCATCTGTGCAGAGTGTTGTGGCATGTTCATTTGTTTATATGTGAGCATATGACAGTGTGGATAAGTGAGGTCATTTATTAATATGTCAGCATGTGACAGTGTTGATAAGTGAGGTCATTTGTTAATATGTCAGCATGTGACAGTGTGAACAAGTGAGGTTTGTTTATATGTCAAGCATGTGCATGGGGTTGGAAGCAGTTATTAAAAATTGTTATTAAGTACTGCTGCCCTAGTTGCTTTTAGTTAGTAAGCACGCATTATTTAGATTGCCTAATTGTTGGTACTAGTTGGAGTGCCTACTTGTTATTAGTAAATAACTCATCTTGGCATGTAGCTCATATCTTGTTGTTTAACACTGTAATTTAACAGGATGGTAAAAACTGTGGACTAGTTGAATGGGTTGATCCATCTTGGCCAGCTACAATGGAGAATGCACTGTCCAAATTGTGGGATATGTATGAAGAGTCCAAGAGAAACAGGACTGAGGACAACCTGATGAACTCATTTGCTGTTCACAATCTGACACAAGAGAAGATCAAGCTGCAGGCCAGTTATGACAAGTTGGTTGGAGATGTTCAAGCCATTTTGGATGAGAATGAGAGGAGGGCCCAGATGGAAAGGAAGCCTGATGAGAGCAAGCTCCAGGAGAAGTATGACATGGTTAAGAACCTGACAGTATCTCAAGCCAGTGTCATTAGGAACATGAAGTTGAAGCTTGTTGAAGAGAAGACTAAGTTGCAGGCCCATATTGATGAGATTGAGAAGGTTATGGAGCAGACCAAGGACAAGCTGAATGGGATCAAGGCAATCTTAGATGAATGAGCCACATTGGGCAGTAATGGTCATGGGGTTTATGGTCATGTATGGATATCCTTATTAGTTATGTAATGGTCCTGTATGGATCTCCCAATTATGCTACTTATTAGTCATGTATGGATCTCCAAATTACGCTACCTATTAGTTATGTAATGTTCATGTATGGATCTCCCAGTTATGCTACATATTAGTTATGTAATGGTCATGTATGGATCCCCCAATTATGATACTAATTAGTTCTGTATTGCTTATGTATGGATCTCCCAATATGCTGAATGTGATGAATTTTGATGTTGATTTGTATATCTGAAATAGCCCTATACTCACTTAGGTGGTTTTGTTGACGTCGTGGCACCCTAGACTCATTTAGGTGGTTTTTCGACGTCGAGGCACCCTAGAATCATTTAGGTGGTTTTTTCGACGTCGAAGCACCCTACAATCATTTAGGTGGGTTTTTTGACGTCGAGGCACCCTAGACTCATTTAGGTGGTTTTTTCGACATTGAGGCACCCTAGAATCATTTAGGTGGTTTTTTCAACGTCGAGGCACCCTAGACTCATTTAGGTGGTTTTTTCGACGTCGAGGCACCCTAGAATCATTTAGGTGGTTTTTTCGACGTCGAGGCACCCTAGACTCATTTAGGTGGTTTTTCGACGTCGAGGCACCCCAGACTCATTTAGGTTGGGGTTTTCGACGTCGAGGCACCCTAGAATCATTTAGGTGGTTTTTTCGACGTCGTGGCACCCTAGACTCATTTAGGTGGTTTTTTCGACGTCGAGGCACCCTAGAATCGTTTAGGTGGTTTTTTCGACGTCGACGCACCCTAGACTCATTTAGGTGGTTTTTCGACGTCGAGGCACCCTAGACTCATTTAGGTGGTTTTTCGACGTCGAGGCACCCTAGAATCATTTAGGTGGTTTTTTCAACGTCGTGGCACCCTAGACTCATTTAGGTGGTTTTTTCGACGTCGAGGCACCCTAGAATCATTTTGGTGGTTCTTTTGACATCGAGGCACCCTAGAATCATTTAGGTGGTTTTTTCGACGTCGAGGCATCCTAGACTCATTTATGCATCAATTTCAACAACCATCAACCATCAAGTTCAACAAGCATCAACATCATGCATTCAAGTTCAACAACCATCAAAAGGCATCAACTATTACTCATTTAGGTGCAACTACCATCAACATCCAGCATGAAGTTCAACAACCATCAAAAGGCAACAAGTTCAACATATGGTTCAAAGCAGCCAACAAAGGCATCTAGTTCAACATCTGGTTCAAACCTGCCAACAAAGGCATCTAGTTCAACAGCCAACAAAGGCATCTACTTGAATAGCCAACAAAGGCATCTAGTTTAACAGCCAACAAAGGCATCAAATTCAGCAACCAACATGGGCATCAAATTCAAGCAGCCAACAAAGGCAACATCTAGTTACCAGAAGCATAAAGGTACTCTTTCATCTTGTAGGAAACTGTCCTCTTCCTTCCAGTCTGTCTTGGAGCATGAAATGTTCCCCTATGGCCTATAGCAGATGTAGAAGATGCACCAGCTGGGGTAGTTTTCTTCCTGGGAGACCTCCTTGGAGGATCAGTAGGTGCTGGGGTAGCATTCTTCCTGGGAGACCTCCTGGGAGGAGCAGTAGGTGCACTAGCAACAGGTGCAGCTTTCTTCCTGGGAGGAGCACTAGGTGTAGTTGCAGCAGGTGCAACTTTCTTCCTGGGAGGAGCAGTCCCAACATCTGCTGTACATGGAGATGGCCTCTTCCTTGTTGGTGCAGCAGCTGTAGATGAAGCAGAAGCATGTGACCTGTTTGGCTGCATTTAAAAAACAGAAACAATCATGAACTATGAATTACAATTGAGACATAACTACAAAAACAGAAACAAATATGCTTAGCTAACCTGATGATGGTTTTGTCTCATAGCAAGAGCTGGTTTCAAGGGCTTGGAGCACACAGTGTATTTGTGCCCTACAAGTTTGCAGTTGCTACAAGTAATGGATGCCATCCTAGATGTATCTCTTGGTGCTGGCTTCTCAAATTGGTTTTTCCTCCTCTTTGTTTGTTGCTTCCCAACTTTGTCTCTGAAAACTGGAGGCTCTATGTCCTGAGTTCTTGTCCTTGGCCACAGATTTGGACCAGGGACAGGAAATATGATATGGCCATATGCTTTTTGGTACGTTTCCTTCTTGAATAAATCATCAACAAAGTCTTCAGGTTGCAATTTAGCTTTCACAATTGCAGAGACTGCATGGTTGCAAGGCATAGCAGTCATATCCCACTTCCTACATCCACATGTTCTGTGCAGCAAGTTCACTGAGTAGGTGTTATCTCCACTACTAACTTGGTAAATGTTAGGACCAGCCATCAAAGATTGGCACCATCTTGAGTTGTACTTTGCCTCCTCTAACATCTCTGCATATGTTGGGCAAATCTCCAATTTGTTGTCTCTGTCTTAGTTCTATTGGTGTTAAATTTAACCATCAATTTAGTCCTAATTCCTTCCAGCATGGTCTTTATTGGCTTCCCTCTAACATCTAGGATCATTTTGTTAAACACCTCACTGATGTTGTTCACAACTAGGTCAGTCTTGCAGGTAAAATCCATTGCATGTCTAGCTCATGTATGAACTGGTACTTTATTAAGCCATGCCCAAGTTGCCTTACACTCTCTTTTCAAATCATTCATTGCAGCTAGGTGTTCATTCTTAGTATAAGAGTAACTAGCTGCATCCATGTGTTTCTTTAATTCATCACCTCTAAAACCAGCAGTTTGGAAATTCTGATAAATGTGTCTAAGGCAGAATCTTTGTGGACAATTGGGGAAAACATGGTTTACTGCATTTAAAAGGCCCTGTTGACACAATATGAACTAGAGCTAAATATTGGTCCATTTGAATTGCTCACAAAGCAATGTGCATATGAAAAATTAATAGTAAATAGAAATATGAGAAGAGAAGTTTACCTTCTGCCTATCAGAAATGATAGTATAATACCCAAACTTTCCACTTTCTCCACCAAGTGCATCTTTCAGTTGTGTTAAGAACCAGGTCCAGCTGTTTGTGTCCTCTTTGTCAACAACTCCAAATGCTATAGGGTATATGTTGTTGCTTCCATCCCTTCCTGTTGTAGCAAGGATCTGCTGACCTGTTGACAGCTTGATAAAACAACCATCTACCCCTGCAAAATGACAAATGTGAGAATAAAGTGTATTTAATGTGGCCAAATAACAAAAACACTACACAAGTTACAACACAATGTATCTATGAATGGCCTACATCCATTTAAAAACCCTTCTTTGCAAGCATTAAGACAGTAGAACAGGCCATGGAACCTTGGGTTCTTGCTTGGGTGTTGTGGCAAATGCTTAGTGGTCACAACACATCTACTTCCTGGGTTTGTGTCTAAAATAGCCTGCAAATAATCTCTAATCCTAGTGTATTGACCTCTCTGGTCTCCTTGGACAACCTTCAATGCTTGTTTCCTAGCCCTATAGGCCATATGGGTTGAGATCTCTACTCCATATTTCTTCTTCAAATTCTGCATTATTGTGGTGATTGGTGTGGCAATATCAATTCTCAGCATATCCTCACACTGGTGTGCCACCCATTTTCCTGTGACCTTTGTATTCTCTGCTACTGCTGGGCATGTGTGCAGAAGATTAGCCTTTCTGATGCAAAAAGTAGTTTCATTTGCAACAACAGAAGGTGCAATGTAGAAAGGACATTTCACATTAGTGCACACAACTATGATGCTGTCATTGCAGTTTTTGTGGAAGTCATAGTTCCTATTCTGACTTATGTGAAATGTCTGAAGTGCTCTCCTAAATTGATACACATTAAGGAAACAAAGATTTCTACAGAACTGCTCCTCTGGGTTCTCTCTTTCTTCACTATACCACTTTCTTGGTTTTGCTTTATATGCTCTGCTCTTCCTTCCATTGGGCAGAATAAAAGGTGCATTCTCAGCTCCATCATCATATTCCTGCTTCAAATCACCTACATACTCCTCATCTGATGATGGTACCCACACATCCTCAAATCTTTGCTCCAAGCTTGAATGTGACCTCTTGGTTGGCCCCTTTCTTTTTTTCCTTCTTCTTTGCTGGCTCCTGTTGTTGCTCCATCTGCTCATCCTCCTCCACTTGCTCTACCTGCTCCTCCTCCTCATGCTCCATCTGCTCCACTTGCTCCTCTTCCTCATCTTCCCCATACACTTCATCCACATCAGTGTCTCCTTCAAAATGAAGGAGTGGGTCCTCTCTCTGCCTCCTCCAATCATTAAGCCTGTTAACAAAGTCCTCATCTGCATCCAGATCAGAGTCATCTTCAGTTAGAAGAACTGGTAGTTTTTGCTTAACCATTTGAACATGCTCAGATGCCTCCTTATGTTTCCTAAAGTTCTCAATCTTGGTTCTCCTCTTTAGCTCCATTAGTGTCTCCTGCTCATCTTGCTCCATAGCAATATCTATGTTTGTGCTCTGCTGTGTGGAAAAGAACTGGAGTGGCTCTGACTGCCTCTATTTATTTGATTTCTCAGGTGATCTGAATAGAACTCCAGAAGGATTGACTTCATAGACAGGTTTTTCTCCTAATTGACTCAAAGGAACCTGCTCCTCATACAAATAGCCTGCATTCAAATCTGCAGGTCTTGGATCAGTGGCCCTAATCACTGTCAAATTCACTACAGTCTGATCCTTATTAGCAATATGGTCAAGCATTTCATCCACCTTGTCATCATCAGAAATTTCTACCAATCCTTCAATACCCACACCAGGCTCCCTCACAAAGTAAATGTAGTCATTCAGCCCATATCCCTCTGTCTCTATTAATGCTACCAAATTGTGATATGTGATGTCTGAAATGCAGAGGGATCTCTCCAAGTTGTCTCTTTCATGGAAGTGCATTCTAACTTCCCAAACAGCATCGTCCAAACTAGACAACAAGATAAAACAACAATTCTAATTAACATTGCATAATTACTATAAAAAAGTTCACAGTAATATGCTATAATTAACACTGCATATTAACAAAAAATACTTTACTTTGCTCTTATTGGCACTGTTCTAATTAACAATGCATAACTACAAATGAAGCTACTCTAATTTGCCCTTTATTCGCACTGCTCTAATTAACAATGCATAACTACAAAATGAGGTACTCTAATTTGCCCTTTATTGGCACTGCTCTAATTAACAATGCATAACTAAATATGTACATACTCTAATGTACTCTAATTAACACTGCATATTAACAAATAAGCTACTCTAATGTGTTATGTATTGCCACTGCTCTAATTAACAGTTCACGTTGCTACATATCAACTAAATAAAATTAATATGACACATATATGAGTCTGACAGTGGGCTATTCCCCTGCCCCCTCCCCCAAAATCAAATTGAGTGTTTCAGTACCCAAGCTAGGTTTAACACTGCAAATCAAAATAACCACACATACATACACGGCAGGGTTGCTAATTAACATCATGATGTCCTGTTTGTTGTGAATTAGGTGGTTGTTTTCCTACTCTAATGTACTCTAATTAACACTGCATATTAACAAATAAGCTACTCTAATGTGTTCTCTATTGCCACTGCTCTAATTAACAGTTCACGTTGCTACATATCAACTAAATAAAATTAATATGACACATATATGAGTCTGACAGTGGGCTATTCCCCTGCCCCCTCCCCCAAAATCAAATTGAGTGTTTCAGTACCCAAGCTAGGTTTAACACTGCAAATCAAAATAACCACACATACATACAGACCAAGATCCAGCCGTTGAATCCTAACCCTAACCCTAGAATCTGTACAAATGAGGTTAACTTACTAGACGCCGCCGAATCCTAAACCTAACCCTAGAATATGTACAAATGAGGTTAACTTACTAGACGCCGCCGAATGACGAGCCCCACCGGTGGCTTTCCGTTGGATCCGCCTTCACGGCCCTGGCCCAAGATCTAGCCACCGCGAACTCCAGCGAGTGCTGGGGGCTGGGGTTGGGGCTGCTGTCCGAAGGGGCGCCGGGGTTTGAGCTGCCGCAGAGATCCGCCTCCGGTGGCCTGTCGTCTCCGCCACCGGCAGGCCCACCGCAGTCGCCGCCGCCACTCGCCGTCGCCATGTTTGAGAGGAGAGGGTGTGGGGAGGGAAAGAGATGGAGAAGAGCTAGCGGGGAGGGGAGGGACCAATCAAAAGGGTTCCAGCTCGAGCCGGCCCGCGCACGGCGTCTCATGGCGTCTAACGAGTCAAACGGATGAACAGTTATGCCACGTCGACAAATGCGGGTCCCACCTGTCATAATCCCACTTAAAACGAGCGAACCGAGCGACTTGTGGTTTTTGCAAAAAATTAGCCCCGGAATTAGTGTTTTTGGGCACAAAACTAGAGACTTGTGATTTCTACAACCTTAGCCTTTAATGTCGATGTTTTTTGCAATTCACTCAAGGAAATAAGATGCTTGGCCCAGGCATGGTGATCAGCCTGGCTCCGATTCATTCCGCGTGCTGCAAACTAGCCTGGTACTAATTAGTCCCAACGAGCGCTTGCGTCTGTATTGTGTTAAAAAAAGCAAGAACTGCTTGTTGAAAATATATTCTAATGATCATTAAAAGACAAAGTACCAGGCACTGAGTGGAAACCAAACGCTTCGCTGTGAGGCTAGTCTGTATAGGCAAGAAACTCCAACTTTTCAGGCCAAAGCCAGGCACCCAAAATTCTGAGGCATGGAGCCCAATCAAACCGACCATAAATTCTCTATCCGATGTCCTCAACGGTGAAATGGACCACCTCAGTATACGTCATTCTCGTGCCATTTCCTCCTATCAGACGTTCTACTAAACTTGACTTCCAGTTACACACATACTTCCATCCTCTGAAGCGGCGTTGACCAATGCAAATCTCCCCAAACAATACAGGGCCAGATCAGGCTAACCGTTGCCTAGCATCATAACCTCGCCGCGTATTGACCATCGATGCCATCTCAGCCAAGAACATGCATTAACTGCCTTCCGCGCAACAAGCCAAAACCCTAGCCAAAAGTCGCACCTGCGCTACCCCATATATACCCACTGACGCAAAACAAAGAAGGGAAAAAAAGCGAGGCAAATTTTCTCTCCGCACGGCTCACGCTCTGCCCGAGCACGTCCCTCCCTGTAGTCCGCGCAGTGATGGGTCACGTCCAAGCGCCGGAAACGGCACCGCGGACACATCAACGCGTGCCTGGACTAGGAAAGCCGCGCGGAGCGTTTCCGCTCGCGTCCATGGCCGACTGACGGGCTGGCCCGGGCGCGTCGGCGGACCGCATGACATGAAATCAACAGTATCATGCGCCCATCACGTCTTGTCCCCGGCTGGCTGGTTGGCCCGTGTCAAGTTCGAGAATAACTCTCGCATCCCCAGCCTCCGCCTGCGCCACTGATGATGGATCATGCATGCGATGCATGGATGTCCGGTGATCGATCGATATTACCATCAGCGATTGGATGGACGTGATCGGTCACGAGCATTCATTCGTTTCTCCTCGGTGGATAGCGACTTCCGGCCCGATCGATCTTGCATATCGGGTGGAAGGAAGACTGCTGGAATCAGTTGACGATATTGCCGGATGCATGCAGAGGAATGAGGATTTGTAAGTGGTAACACCTTCCTGACCAAAGCTTTCAAGAAGATTGCCGGACAGTACTAAATTACAAACTAGCAAATGTTCTAGCCTGTCTGGCTGCATGGCCTTTTTATATTTTGCATAATAATACGTGTCTCATTCGTATCATAAATATTAAAGTACAAGTCACGTAAAAATCGACATGATAATACTGGAGAGATAGAAAAACATCTATAAGCTTGACACCAACGCCTGTCACTTATCTCCAGCACCACCACAACAGCCACCAAAGAATCGAATGACGGATCACCTCCTCACCCGAGCTCGACGCAGCTCCATCGCTGATATGCAGCTTTGTGGACCTCTAAGGTGGCTCACCCAGAGTGACATCATTGTCGTTAAATGAATCAGACCGGGGCAACACCCCGGACACGTCATCGAACTCCAAATCTGGCAGACTAAGATGCCGAAGTAGGAAACCACACCTGTCATTCATCAACCACGAACCCATCACACGCTTCGTCTTTCAGATGGCGTCAATGCAGACCACAATCTGCATCTGCTCCTGGACTACCTCCCAAGTTCCGACGTTGCAGCAGACGTCGTCGCACGGCGGAGCCCGAGGACGCATGTCCGCCGGGAGGATGCCGCTGCCGCCACACCATCCTTGATTGAACAGACTGGTTCCCAAACCACCCCAACCATTGGACCGATCACCTTGTCGGGGAAGAATCTGAAGAATCTTTATTCAGCGCCACCATCACTGCCGCCAAATCCAAGACGATGAACAGCCTAAAAACAAAGTTGCTTTAGCCTAAAACTATCCACACACCTGGATCCAGCGACCCCCTCACCACCGACGACCGAGGTCATCGGCGGAGGGGAGCCGCCGGAGGACGGCGGTGGGGAAAGTCTCCTTGGGAGAGACACTGCCAGGTCGCCCTTTTTCTTCCAGAGGAAGAAAGAACGAATCGTCAAAAAATTGTGGACCTATGCTATAGTTTTTATGGAAAACGAAGTCCTTTTTTAACATATGTACAGACACAAGCACTCATACATACGCGCATACACTCATCCCTGTGAACACACACACGCACACCCTACCCCTATGAGCACCTTCGAGAGACGGAGCCGTCATACCATCTTGAGATTTACAAAGTCGCCGTAAACGCCTTGTCATCGACGGAAACGTCTGCTCCCAGTGAAAGCGCATCGCCGGAAATTCTGAAATAAATTCAGGAATAATGCAAGTAAGAGGACCTGAATGGTGGGTTAGGATACCACTGTCTCTCAAACCATCCAACCACGGGAAAAATAAAGTCTGTCAGACTACGGATAGATGGTGTGGGACAATACGTGTGTACACATACATGTAAACTTCTTCTCTTTTTTTTTGCGGGTAATACATGTAAAAGTTCAATGATAGAAATCACGCATCTACGTGCACCTGTCACGTGCTGCATATACGTAGTGAAGACACGCTACCATGCAAAAACTGACGTGTGGACCTGATCTACAGGCTTCTCTTGTCAGTAATAACTAGCAAGATCGGAACATCAAGATGCATTTATATGAGTAGTTTATCTTGTGAGAGAAAAGGATAAACGAAAGAAAGCCTTATTTGCATATGTAGAGAGGGGTGTGGGTATCTTTCTGCAAAATTGCCATAGTTTCCTTTCTATCCGTCAGATAGAAATCGGACGGCTTATATTGCAGGATGGCAGGCAGACTATCATCACCAACTCTGTTTTTTATAAGAGTAGAGATAGAGCCGGGAGCTCTACTTGATTTTCTATGAAGTAAAAATACCACTTAAATGCTATCACCTTTGTTCCGAATTATAAGACATTTTGGATATTACTAGAACAATGCGCATGCGTTGCAATAGGATATAAATATTCTAGTACGTTAGCTTGTGATTTACCTATCCATAATAATCTGTGTAAATAAATGTCCATCAAATTCTGCCCGTAAATTACCTTATATTCCGATCCGAAGTTCAGTAAGTAAATTAAAGTGAAATTGGTTAAGAAGGTAAGTAAATTAAGTTGATTGATTATCATACATGAAAGGTTGAACGAAGGTGTGGTGAAAAGAAAGGTGAAATGAAAACCTTACCTTTTTTTAAGTAGTAGAGATAGAGATTACGACATACGAACTGAAATAAGTGAAACAAACACACCAAAATACGTCTATACACATTAGATTCAGGAAAAAAATAGAATATCTTATAATTCGAAATCAGAGGGATTTGCGATGAGGCTTACAACTCACTAATTGAAAACTAACTAGATCCCTCCCATTTTTAATTAATATGTGTCCTAATATTTTTTAGGGATATATTACCTCCATAGTTGATGATAAGTATGGACAAAAAGAACGAAGATCTTTTCATTCCAAAAGGAAATTAATATAATCTTTGGAAAAAAATCATGAGAGTAGAAATAACTGAATTAAAGCAATGAATTTGAAAATTGCAGTTTCTGCAATTTTATTTTTGAGAAATGCATTCTTTCCTAACTTGGTATTTAGAATTTTTTAACTAAGCAATACCAATGGAAAGACCAATCCCCCCCCCCCCCCCCCCCCCCCGAACCAACATGATCACACAAGTGCACGTACGCATATGCTTGGCATATCCTCTAAATTCCAAGAAAAATAGTTATTGTTTTGTCCTTCATTACACATTGTTTGACACTTTAGATGGAATGCTAAAATGAGGCTGACTTCAAAATAATAAAACCATAACCGGGCAGGAGAGGCTTTCAAAATTGCAAGCATTGAAAAGGGGAAGACTCTAAAAAATATGCACGAAACAAGCAAATGTAGTATAAGAACTATGAGAACATATGTTTGCTTGATCCCATCGACTGAGCTAAGATTCCAATTGCACACAGTGGCACTGAAACTATACAAACAAACGGCCCCAAAAGCATCAACAACAACATCAATAGTGACCCGACGCATGGCCAAAAAACCAAGTAGGGTTCATGGGTCGGGTCTTGCGGTGGGGGGGGGGGGGGGGGGGGCTTCAAGCAATGCCTCCAAGGAGAGGAACACCACGCAAGGTCGTTGGCGTCTACAGCAATGACCAAACCCAAGCAAAACTTATGGTGGTGCTGCAACCATCAACCCACAACTCAACCTTGCTACCGGCAACCATCACACTTCAACCAATAACACGGCAAGATCATTGGGAAGTGTAGGTAAACATGGGAAGGCCGACCCAAATTGGGACTACACTGGATCTCCAAGAAGGATAACAACACACGAAGGCATAACAGTGGCCACTGCCATGCAAAGCTTTCAATCAACCTCCATCCCCAAATTGAAGCCAGTCGCCACGCCACGAGGATGCAGAGAAGAAGCATATGTGGCCGACGTCTCACACCAACAAAGAACTGGTGCCAATCCTCCAAGTGCTACATGATATTTTCTACAGTGTCTTGTGCTACACGATGCTACTGTCCATTTTCAATCAAATGGTAAAGTTACCCGGGACTTAGCAGATTGAATCCGCGTCCCCGCGTGACACATATGACAGATCCTACGAGGTACACCGTCCCACCGGATCTGTCTTGCTCCATCTTTCTTGAATTTCTAGATCCGCCACGGAGCAATACTAAGAGAAATGCTAGCTTTTTTTTCTTCAGAAAAGAGAAATGTTAGCTTGATGTATCAAATGACAGAAATGTTAAGAATTAAGATGAGAGAATGCCCCTTCTATTGTACACAAAAGAAGAAAAGAGAGGGGAAATACTTTATTCCTTAAGCTGGAAATGCAGGGGAGAATGGTATCTAGCCATAGGGCCTCTTTTCTGCATGCGCATGCCTCAAGTCGAGAGACCGGCAAGCCAGGCCAAGCAGCGAGGCAATGATGGCCGCAGAGCCCGAACCGTGCTAACCGTTGTGCCGAGCGCTGCTCGGCCACGGCCACGTCACAGCAACATACCCCCCGGGCATACGCCCGCGCCCGCGTCCGTCCCGGCGCTCAAAACCACGGCCGGCCGCCCCGCACGCACGCAACGGCGCTCAAAACCATACGCGTTACGGGGCTACGTGGTGGTCGTACGGCCCGTGCGCGCGGGCGGGGTAGGGTAGGGCAGGGCAGGCACGGCGCGGCGCGGTTCCCCACGTCTTTCACGGATTCGGCAACCGCCCCCGTCCACCGGCGCCACCCACCACCGTCCTCGCCACCCCGAAATGCACACGCACACTCGGCACCACCTCCGTCCCACCTCCTTTACTAAACCAAACCAGCAGCTCGAGAAGCAGCAGCAGCAGCTCGCCGATCTCCCCTCCTTCTCGCCATTTCTTCTCCACCGCTCGCTGAGTCGGTCGACCTAGCTAGCCAGCTCGCCCGCTCGCGGTGGCGCGCGCGATTGCGGGGTCGGAGGAGGTGGATCGGCCGGCGGAGATGGGGCGGGGGAAGATCGAGATAAAGCGGATCGAGAACGCCACCAACAGGCAGGTGACCTACTCCAAGCGCCGGTCGGGGATCATGAAGAAGGCGCGGGAGCTCACCGTGCTCTGCGACGCCCAGGTCGCCATCATCATGTTCTCCTCCACCGGCAAGTACCACGAGTTCTGCAGCACCGGCACCGAGTACGAACTACGAGCTCACTTCATCCACATCACTAGCTAGCTGCCTGCCAAATTACCTCTCTGATATAAGCCAGCTTGGCCTTGTTCTTCTCCATGTATGTACGTACTTGCAGCATCAAGGGGATTTTTGACCGCTACCAGCAGGCCATCGGGACCAGCCTGTGGATCGAGCAGTATGAGGTTGCTGCTTCTCTTTCTTGCCTCAATCCATCTTTTTCTTTAGCTGCAACACTTTCTCATTTCCCTTTTAATTTCTACTAGTAGATAGCTACTCACTCGCTGTTTTCTTGTGATTTGACATGAGATCTAATCGAGTCCAAGCTCCATCTTCCGGTGCTTCACTGCTCTTTCGCTTTGGCTGATTTGCTTTGGTTTGGTTTGATTTCATCGCAGAATATGCAGCGCACGCTGAACCATCTCAAGGACATCAACCGGAACCTGCGCACCGAGATCAGGTCAATCACTTTCCTCTTTCCTTCTTTACTTCTTTCATGGGGATTCTCCAGCTCCGGCAATTTAGATTGATTTGATTTCGAGATCGACTTGAATTGACATACTGTTTGCTCCTGTATCCATCCCAGGCAAAGGATGGGTGAAGATCTGGACGCGCTGGAGTTCGAGGAGCTGCGCGACCTTGAGCAAAATGTCGATGCCGCTCTCAAGGAGGTTCGCCAGAGGAAGGCATGCACGTACAAACCCTAGCTACCAGATTTACTGATTTAGGCTTCGATTCCTGGCTGGATCTGTCTGTTTTTGCTCGCTCATCTGCCGTCCAATCCGTGCATATTTCATGCTGAGTAGCTAGCCCCCCTTTTGGTCGTAGATCTACACGAGTTCTCTATCTCTAGGATATAGAATTAACAATTGACATCATTTTTCTGAGTTCCAAAGAACTGGTTGGGTTTTCCTTGTTTAATTTCATCTCATGCATTGCTTCCTTTAACAACATAACATCTTAATTAACCTTGTTTTCTTTTGTCTGTTGTTTTCGTTTTTGATTTTGCAGTATCATGTGATCACCACGCAGACTGAAACCTACAAGAAGAAGGTGAGACCTTTTCTAAACAATCATTATAATCTGTTCTCTATAAATTGAAGTAGTTTTCTCGTAGCTCGAAAATTTCAGGCGTACGTTGCCCAATTTGGTGTACATGACTGTTCTGGTGCACACATATCTCCACAAAACTAGATCTTTCCCCAATTCGTTTACCTTGCCTTGTGTCAGCTGCCACTTGTTACAGTTTCTTTATTTAGCTAGTTCTCCATGCCACTGTTCGAACACCATGTGTTCACCAGATCTCTGTATTGTACAATCATTCGGCCACACATTAATTTTGCTTGAGAAAGTCCGTCTAGCTAGATATGTATGACCACTATTGCACTTCATGAGCTGCATCATATGCATGGCGTTACAAATGAATCACATATTAACCACTCTCATAACCTAGATAGCTAGCTAGCTTAGAGCCCCAAACATACATCCATCTCCCAGCCCTTATATGGTTGAACATTCAACCTAGCTAGTGACCGATGGAAGCAAAGATCTGACAGACACCTCCACGCCCCAAACAAACACGTTGCATGCCAATGTACACGGTGCACTGCCATGCGTGTCTGCACTTTACACACTCAACCCCCTCACTTCGACAACTCTAGACTCTAGACTCTACAATTCTAGATCCAAATCTTGGCGTAGCTAATTAGCTATAGAGCCTTTGGAAAAATCTCGGTGTAGAGTATGCATGTCATGTGCTTACATGCATGCACACACACGTAGACGAACAGCAATAGATGCAGTGATCTGTCTCCTTTTGACAGAAACACATAAGCTGGAATTGAGAAAGAGCGAAGGACAATAATCTTTGGGCTATATCTCTCATGCACTACACGTATCTCCTGCTAAGCCTATGCTAGATGATCGATCAGTAGCTGGCTGCCTAGAGATGCATGGGGTGCATGAGCGTGCATGGCTGCTTTGTTCGGTCCCCCGGCTATCTGGGGGTAGCATGTCAAACACGGATTTTTATGGGATTGCACAGCGCCATGATACCCCTTGTAGATGAGGACCGGCGACGAGGCTTTATGGTTTGCGGAACTATAGAAACGAAACCTCTTGGCTTTTTCGATCTGAATGAATGGCAGAGAACTTTCGCCTTTCTTTTGTTTTACGTACTGACATATATATGATCCGGTCTTCAGCTTTGCGTAGTCCTGGGTATAATGCTTTATACCAGTCGTCAATGTGAAGCTAAGATTGGTTTCAAGATATGTTCATGTTCTAGGTCCGTGTGGCATTAATATAGGCGCTCAGGGAAAGAATAGTGTGTCTTTTTCTTTTCGAAAAGGAGGTTAAACCCCCGGGCTCTAGATTGAGCGATGCACAAAGCATTCTTATTGCGAGGTTTTTAAATCTGTTATAAAGATGATATGACAAGGAAACAGCCGCATCCAACAAATAAAAGCACATATGTTTTACTGATCCCATGACTAGACTCGCATTCAAACCGGTTGAACAAACCCCGCAACCATCTCCATATGGTTGCCCCAGTGTTCAGAAGCTCCCGTACTTCTGCTATTGAAGTAAGGACCACATACAGATCTAGTCAGTAGCCCTGCGGATAATTGGCAAACAAAAATTGGAACTCTGACAATGTTAAACTTATCTCAACTACATGAGTTTCTTCTATGGCCATTGTGATTATATGGCTGGATGCTTTTGTAGTTGCGTTGGATGAACAATTGCTTAGACATATGAGATCTACAATGTTAGTCTAAACGATAAAACAGTTGGTCCTCGCACTAGATGACACTAATCTTACATGATGGGTACTCCCTCGTTTTTATTTACTTCGCATATTAGCTTTATCTTGGGTCAAACTTTCTAAACTTTGATCAAGTTTATACAAAAAAAAATTAACATAAAAAAACCAAGTCAATACCATTAGAATCACCATTTTCCAACATATTTTCATACGATAAATATTTTTTATTGTGAAAGTTTAGATTGTTTTCGATAAACTTGGTCAAACTTATAACGCATTTGACTTAGGTCAAAGCTAATATGCAAAGTAAATAAAAATGGAGGGGTATTTGATGAGTGCATATATATTCCTTTTCTTCAATCATCCATGTAAAAGCATCTTGTAAAGTACATGCACGTAAAACAAAACAATCTAATTAAATTAAATACATATTGTCCCATCAAATATACATGCATGTACTTGGTTAGTACTACCTTCGTTAGGTGATATAAATACGCACAATGTTTTAGTCAAGTTAAGTTTCTGCAACTTTCACTCTGACTAAGCTATAAAATGTTAATCATGTAAAATGAAATCATTAAAATGTGTCTACAACAATATTCATGTAAAGATGGCAGCCAAAATTTAAAGGTCATTCCTATGTACAGAATGATGTATACTTAATTGTGAAGCGAGTATAATGTATTCCGTATTTGAGAAAGATGGTTTCTCTTGCCTTTTTTTTTGTCAACATTTTTTCTTGTGCACCAGTTCTAGATCGGATTCCACTACCATCAATAAACAAAAAGGGAAATCCAGCCTATATGTTCTAGTCACCGCCTACTCCTAAAGTCATAGTAAAGACCAACACTTAAGTTAATATGAGATAAACTGACTACCATGGCTTAAATATAAGTTTAACTTCTGGAAGTTCATGTAAATTGAGCATGATTGATGTTCAAGGAGTATATTCACAAAAATCTGCAGCAGGGAACTAGTAACTAAACAAACAAGCTAGCCACACTTGGTAGTTAAAACCGGCGGCCTCCAATGAAAATAGATGACGACCTAGAATGGGTGTGCTCAAACTTTAACTTCGAGGATGAATATATAGAATTATGAATCATATTGACCAACTGGAAATACCATCACTAGAAATTTCACGGAATTTTAATTAACATGTTGATAGAAATGTAACAGTAATACTTGCACTTTGACACCACATGCAAGATCCAAAACATCATGTATTATTGAGCAGAGGGAATGGATATATGTGAAGATATATAAATTAAGGTGTTATTTCATCGTGAAACGACTCATAATTTTATGTGCATGCAAGATTCCACAAGGTGAATTTTAATACTATTGCATTACTTCACACCATGCATGCACAGATGTGAAAATATTCAAAACATTTTTTTTGTGTTCTCAAGAAAGAAGGGATAAACTACAACCTTATTTCCCATCCTTCTGATTTTTATGTTGCCTTCTGTTTGTTCTTTGTTTGTGGAATTTCATGTGTGTTTTGGTCTTGATGTGTACGTAGAGTATGTATGAGTAGATAATACACCTCTAAATTTTCCCTTTTTCTACAAAGTCCTTTTTTGGCTAAGTATGGATTAAACCCAAAAAAACCTTGTACAAGTCATGAATGTATCTGAAAGTTTTTTGTTGAGTGATGATTGTATTTGAACTTCCTTTTCTAGGTTCAATTGTATATCAACTTATTTTCTTTTTCCAGGAAATTGTATCTAGACCTAACAATTAAGTGTAACTAAGTTTGGTGGGAAGTAGAGGTACAAATCTTACCCGTTGGGCTGGAGTCCTCGATCTGCTCATTTTTCTTTTTTGTAGGTTACACTGCCGGTGATTCTTACAGTTTTCCTTTTTGTAGCTTTTATTTTGCATGATTTGTCTTGTACTTCCTCTGTTTCTAAATAAAGTCTTTTTAGATATTTCAATACTAACTACATACGGATATACATAGACATATTTTAGAGTGTAGATTCACTCATTTTGCTTCGTATATAGTCCGGTCCATATTCAAATATCTAAAGAGACTTATATTTAGGGAAAGAGTTTTTCTGTACTCTGATTAATAATTACTACTCCCTTTGTAAACTAATATAAGAGCGTTTAGATTACTACTTTAGTGATCTAAACACTCTTATATTAGTTTACGGAGGAAGTAATATATATGGTTGTGTGCATCACAATGATGCAAAGGCTGGAGGTTGAACCTCCTTTTTGAAGAAACCCGCGAAACAATGCTTGTCAACATGGCATACATGCATATGTGGTAGCACCATTATATTCTACATGGATATATGGAGGAACCTATAGCTAGAGGGACAAAACTAAGAGCACATATAGGAAATCCCCAGCCCTTAGTTTGCATGTATGCCATGGTCCTTCATATAAACTGGCCAGGTTTTCCTACTCATTCTGAACACATCTTTTTACTTGAGAGGTTTCTCAATGACAATGCAGTTAGACAAGCAACAAACCCATGTCAAATTGTGTGTCTCCGCGACATGTCTAACACTGTAATGCATGCCTTCTATGTGTAGATATAGACTCTGGCTCTTGTCATTCGGTGCCTCCTGTTGTACGATAAATATACGCATGTATTTACCCTGCAGCTTGTTGCATTCGTTTACCCTGCAGCTTGTTGCATTCGTGTACTAATTCATGCTTCTCTCGGAATCCATTGCATATATTCAGGTGAAGCACTCCCAGGAGGCATACAAGAATCTGCAGCAGGAGTTGGTGAGCTCTCTCGCTCCCTAGCTAGCTATGTAACCACGATCATGCATGAATACGAGCTGACCATGATGACTGTGCACGCGTGTGTACGCAGGGCATGCGCGAGGACCCGGCGTACGGGTTCGTGGACAACCCGGCGGCGGGTGGGTGGGATGGCGTGGCAGCGGTGGCGATGGGCGGCGGCTCGGCGGCCGACATGTACGCCTTCCGCGTGGTGCCCAGCCAGCCCAACCTGCACGGCATGGCCTACGGCGGCTCCCACGACCTGCGCCTCGGCTAATCGATCATCTCGATCGCTCCTACTAGCTTATAGTATATCAAGTGATCGATCAAGTTGTTCAAGTTACCACAATAAGAAAAAATCTGTGTGCTTGTATTTGTCACATGTTGTGATCGACTGTGTATTGTATTGTATGATCTGCTATGACTTTGGTTGTGAGCTACTTTGCTGGTACTATAATATATGTTTTGGTACTTTGTGATGTCATTTCATATGTCTAAATGTTTTCTGGTTATTATGCATATATATGTTTTCTAAAGGAGGGTCTACCCTGGCCTCTCCATGAAATGATGCATACAACCATATTGATAAAGTTTAGAGTATTAAACAGATTAACAGTAAAAGGAGCACAGAGCTCAGAATAACCATGAACTAACAAGATAAAATGATGCAATCACATATTCTATCATTGGATCATCATCGAGCCCGGTTAAAGAAACATCCACACTAGGTTGCAACCAAAATCCATGGGTCATCTGTCCTCCACATGAAGTGGCTACTCATAGTGAGCGGTTCTTCAAAAACTCAACAAACTTTTGTTGTATAGATAAGTAGAAGTGTCTTGTGTGTACGAAGTTTTTTATTTTGAGGGACCATTCGGTTTGCAGGGATTCTGTTAGAAATTTTAAAACCCTAAAATCAACTTCCTCCTTTCCGGTTTCAAAGGCTCATGCCTATCCTAGATCAACAATTCGACCAATATAATATAAATTGTATGTCACAAAAGTTATACCAATAAAAAATATAACATTAAATGTTTCTAATAGTATATTTGTTGTGATATATAACTCGTGTTACGTTTGTCAAATTATCGATCCAAGGATACAGGTGGGACTTTTAAATCAGAAAGCAGTTAGTTGTAGAATCCAATCATTGGACGGAAGCCTAGAGTCAATTAGGTGGATAAAAAAATACATAAATCAAGGCTAGTGATAGGCGCCGGCACGCCGGCCGAAATAGTTCGGCCGGTCGCGTTCGAGCCGTCCAATCCGTGAGCTCGAGCCGTCACATCTGTTCCTCGCGCCCCCTCCCCCTGCGTTGACTTCTTCTTCCTCTTCTTCTTCACCGCGCCCCCACCCCAGCCGCTCCTGCCGCCGGCGACTAGCCCCCTCGCCTGGACCTCCTGGTCCAGCAGAAAGCCCGTCACCCCTCGTAGAAAAAGATGGCACCGTCTTGAAGCACACCGGCACCCCCTGTCGTTGCAGCACCTAGCAGCCGCCATCGTCGCTGCACTGTCGTGTCGCCGACGGAGCTCTCAACGCCGCTGCTCGCTGCCATTGGCGAGTCAGGTTGAAGCTTTTTATCTCATCGGCTGAAGCTTTTTCTATGCATGTTGAAGCTTTTCTCGCGGATTGAAGCTTTCCACCGTGCTAATTGAAGCTTTTTTCACAAAGGGTTGCAGCTTTTTACTCTGCGGTTGCAGCAAAAACATAGAGAGACGTCATGGGCATCGTCGAGGAGGATTTCTCAATCTCCGGTTGAAGCTTTTTCATCTGCGGGTTGAAGATTTTTGTCAACCGGTTGTAGCTTTTCCTGTATTTCGTTGTCTGGTTGAACCTTTTTTATCTACTGGATATAGCCTTTTGTGTCCATGGTTGTAGCATGGGAAAACGCCGTTTGCAACTCTCCCAATACCGCGGTTGCAGCTCCTCCCCGTGGCCATGGTTGTAGCACAGGCACCTCGGTCCTCCCCGTGTTTGGCCTGTCGCTGGTTGCAGCAAAAAGGGAAGAGAGGAGGAGGAAAGGGAATAGAGGGAGAAGGAAGAAGGACAAAAAAGAAGCAGAAAACTATGCTGGTTCCAGCACTGTCGTCTGCTCGCTGTGTGTGCAGCCATCGTCGTGGTCATCATCCATGGAGGTTGTCAGCACGATGAGGTCCCAGCACCTTCCCAGGGAGCCCCTGTCGCACCAAAAAGCGGAGAAGGGTAGCTGCTGGTGCCGCGAGGGGACGGCAGCTCGGGAGAACGCCAGCAAGGCGGGATCTGCAAGATGAGAAGAGAGAGAAGACATAGAAGAAACGAACGAGCAGTTGGAGAGAAAGCTAGAAGGGGATAAGGCCGTGTGATTGGGGCCCACCACCCCACGTGTCGCGACTTGACTTGCTGCAGCGCGCGCGTGGACGAGTCTGGCGGAACGGTTCGGCCGGCGCCCCGGCCAAAAACGATTCCCATAAATCAAGGGCCAAAAATAGAACATTATTTTCACATTCTTGTGTTCCATACCCGAAGTTTCGACTAGTCAAGCACGATGTATTCCTACAAAGTATTTTTTCATACAATGTTTTTCTCTTGAAGATTTAATATAAAGGTTTTTTGAGTGGAAAATGGGTTTTTATTCATTCAGTATGCCAACCCAAATATGACAACCTGAATTGAGGGCAGTTGCTGTCTTAACTAGGCTATGAGCCTCGTCATTTGAATCATTGTTCTCATGGACAATTGACACCTCATGAAGTGCCCTAGAATGATGATCAATCTCCCTTAAAATCATCACGTACGCACATGGGGCCTTGTTATGAAAATTGGTAACCATCTCCACACAGTTTGAAGCAACTAACAGTCGTGCTATTAAGATCTTCTTTTTTTTGCGGGTGTGCTATTAAGATCTTGAGCTGCAGCAATTGCCTCATTGCATGTCATCACCTCTAAACTGACCGGATCAAGCAGTTCTTCAATCACCACAATAGATACACCAAGAAAATCGTTGTGCTCGTCTCTACAAGGGAAGACAATAAATTGTCTTGCTTTAAGTCCAATTGTAGGAAGAGTGTTGTAGTTTGCAACGGGACCTCTTATTCTTCCAAGGTTCTATATGCCACTTGGAGAACGTGAGGCGTGCATCTCCCCTGAAGTATTCTGCCCGCGTGTAGCTACAGAGCTGGCCCATTTTTCGTATTTTATTCATTTACTGGGTTTCAATCGAGACACTAGTGGTTCTGTTCGGTCGCTGGCTTTGGCTCTGTATTTTGTAGATTTTTTCCTTTTCTGTTCTCTTTGGTTTTCTGTGTTTCTTCACTCATTTTCTCCGGTTTTTGGTTTTCTTTGTTTTTCACCTGAGTTGCTTTATCTTGTTCTCAGTTTTCGCTGGTTCCTTTTTTTTCTTTCTTTTTTCTTCCTTTTTCACATATTTTGTTCGTCTCCTTCTCAGTTTTCACTGGTTCTTCGTTTCTTTCTTTTTTATATATTTTCTTTGTTTCTTTCTCCGTTTTCATTGTTTTTTGTTTTTTCTTCAGTTTTCCTTTTATTCTTTCTTTTGTAAGTTACACAGTTTTTTTAAACACATGTCTACTTTTTTCAGTACATAATATACATTTTTAATATACTCATGCAACATTATTTTGATACACGTTGAACATTTTTCAATTACACAATATACATTTTCCTTTTTAACATATGGTCTTGAACACTTTTTTATAATACATGGTCCACATTTTCAACTACACGTTGAACATTTTCAATGGAAATAGACATTTTTAACACTACAGGGACATTTTATAAATACTTTCCAAAATTTCACAGATATTTTGG